>NC_089749.1:3588888-3668888 GCF_040412425.1 Macrobrachium rosenbergii | reverse complement strand
GCTGGCTATTTCTGATTGCTAAGGAGAGAGAGAGAGAGAGAGAGAGAGAGAGACCTCTCATGCCGTCAGCAGTTTCAAACAAAGGTCCCCAAAGTGTCCTGAAGAACGCCATAAATTAGGAGTGTAGTTTTGGTCTGATTTACTTTTCAAACGCTTAATCTAAAAAGAAATATTTTTACACAATTATTAAAGGCGTAGTGTTTCCTCAAATTGTTTTCTTTACATTATCTATGAAAGCACTTAAGATAGGGCAGATAATTAAAAAATGCCATGTTATGATTTAATGTCCCTGTATTTATACAAAAGATCCATAAATATAATACACAGGTTAGTTCATGCCCCAACTATAACAGGATAAAAGACATTATAACCATGATTGTGATCCCATTACTTCTCAAATAAAAAATTTAATCAACGACATTATTTAAGTTGATAACATGAGATCTGCATCATTATTATTATTATTATTATTATTATTATTATTATTATTATTATTATTATTATTATTATTATTATTATTATTATTATTATTATTATTCAGAAGATGAAATCTTTCATATAGAACAAACCCACACGGGATGCTGACTTGAAATTCAAGCTTCCAAAGAATATTAAGATGTTAATTTGAAAGATAAAAGATAACAGGAAATACACAAAGAAGAAATAAGTTATCACAAACGAAAAAAAGATAAATAAATAAATAAACAAATAAAAATATAAATAAATTATTAAAATACAAGTTAAATTATTGTAGGGAAGTGATACACTGCGTCTTCGCTTGAACTTTTCAAGTCCAGTTGCGATTCCTTTGAAGGAGACTCCTCCGCAATCCAGCTCCTTCTCCCCCGTCTCTCTCTACTCTCTCTCTCTCTCTCCAACAGAACCTTCAAATGTCCTTGAATCTTCCTTCCCCTCAGAATAGTTGAGGAGGGGGGGGGGGGGAAGAGAAAGATTTTCTTGGCAGCAAATCTTTCTCTGGCCCTCTTTCCCAACTGACAGGGGAACCATGAGTGGTCTTAAAAAATCTAAATGATCTTCATGCCTTAAATAGTCTAAATGATGTTCAAGTCTTAAAAAGTCTAAATGATATTCAAGTCTTAAAAACCCTAAATGATGTTCAAGTCTTAAAAAGTCTAAACAATGTTTAAGTCTTAAAAGTCCAAATGATCAAGTTTCAAAATGTCTGAATGATGTTCAAGTTTTAAAAAGTCTGAATGGTGATCAAGTCTTAAAAATTCTAAATGATGCTAAAAAAGTCTAAAAAAAACTCTAAATTATATTCAAGTGTTAAAAAGTCTAAATTATGTTCAAGACTTAAAAAAATCTAAATGATGTTCAAGGCTTGCAAAAGTCTAATTTAGGTTCAAGTCTTAAAAAACCTAATTACATTCAGGTATACAAGTCCCTAAATTATGTTCAATTCTTAAAAAGCCTAAATGATGCTCAAGTCATAAATGTTTCAATTACGTTCATGTATCCTGCTGGAACATCTGTACAAGGATGTACAGTATATTTTAATGTATTCGACAAGGGACTGGAACTACTTCTAAAATCTGTACCGTATCTCTGAAGAACAAATTCTAATAAACATCAAAATTACTTATTAAGAGACAACAATGAAATGAAGGGATGCTGCAAACACATTTTAGTTAAGCCTACAGTGCACCACGTAAGAATTACACTGACCTTTGTCATACTAAGTTTGTAAGTATCTGTATAGCTATTAACTGTCTAAACGGAAAATGATATACTCGTATTCAGCCAATCCTAACATGAGTCTAAAACCTATCAATTAGTAAAGAGGCCCTCATCGCCTGACAATTAGTAGCATTACTAATGAGACTGAGGCAAACACTCACACTCATTGATGGACTGTTTAGATGTCGCCTCCACATCTCCTATGTTTAATTTAACACAGCAATGGACACTGATGCCAGTTAGATCCACGATAAACATAAATGAGTGCTTTTTAAACATGCGTTTACAATGCAGGAACAATAATTTATAGATGAAGGTAAAATTCTCGTGAATGATGCACATTATACAGTTCAGTTTACATCTAAATTATTCACTTAAAACAAGTACAGTGGTATTACGATACTGGGAACTGTTATTTACAGAAGTGTGTAATACATTATTAATATTATTAATGATTGAGTATTTAAGAGAAAATTAAACAACGTATAAACAAATCTGAAAGTTTAGTGATTGCTAATATTAAAAACTGCTTCAGAAGCAAGAGCCCGTGCTGGAATAAAACCAGGTTTATTATATCAAAAGTATTTTGAAATATACATTTCGAGTTTTCAGTAAAACATAAAAATCTTTGACTTTATAAAACGTTATTACAAGCGAATATTTGCATATTGAAGAGGCACTTAGGATTTTAAAAATTTTGCGCTTTGACTACAGAGAGAGAGAGAGAGAGAGAGAGAGAGAAATTTAAATAATGATCCTAAGAAATTTAGAGCAAGTACTGATTAGTTAATTCCTAAAGAAATAAAGCAATCTCTAGAATAAAATGAGAGAGAGAGAGAGAGAGGTCACCGCTGAAGGCAATATCAGGATATTGGCCAGATTCCTCACTTTCATTATTCTGCTGATACAGAAATTTAAATAAATCAGACTGACAGAGAGAGAGAGAGAGAGAGAGGCATATCATGCAGTCTCTCAAGTAGCCAGCCAGTGCTACGATTCAGAACAAGACAAGAAGCGAAATAAAAAAATAAAAAAAAATGAAAAAACGGAAAGAAAAAAAGAATTTTTCAAAAAGTAAGAAGAAGAAGAAGAAGAAGAAGAAGAAGAAGAAGAAGAAGAAGAAAAATAGCCACGGAGTTGAACTTTAATCGAACGAGTTCTTTCATCTGGTCCTTTAGATCGAGATTTTTGGGGCAGCGGGACAGGACAGGAATCAGTCCTCCATTCAGAGAGAATCGAGTTTTATTCCCCAGTTTTATTCCCTCGATTGCAAACATTTTCATTCCCTTTTTGCATTTTAAAGGGACGTGATGCATCTCTCTCTCTCTCTCTCTCTCCTCTCTCTCCTCTCACTCTCTCTCTCTCTCTCTCTCTCTGCTATACGTTAGTCACCCCGACATTTTCTTTTTCGGGTTAAATTTTATTCTTTTCAACAGCATGATAAATCTCTCTCTCTCTCTCTCTCTCTCTCTCTCTCTCTCTAATGAGGTTATAATGACTAATCAAATAACAAGTCATCCATTTTCTTATTCCCTTTTATCACAGTAGCCTTCATAAAAGATTAATTCTTCCACTGAAATATGATAGCTATATTTTTTTTAAGTATTTTAACTGTTTTATAACATAATTTATACAACGCTACGACAGAAGCGCTACTGATTTAGACGAA
Organism: Macrobrachium rosenbergii; assembly: GCF_040412425.1. Classification (NCBI taxonomy): domain Eukaryota; kingdom Metazoa; phylum Arthropoda; class Malacostraca; order Decapoda; family Palaemonidae; genus Macrobrachium; species Macrobrachium rosenbergii. The sequence continues at coordinate 3,665,521 of NC_089749.1, read as the reverse complement.
CAAGGGCATAAATACAAAATAAATATATATGTATATATATTATATATGTAACATGTATATGTATATATATGTATATATATATATATATATATATATATATATATAATTACTCATGTTACGTCTCAGCGTTACACTTCAAAGCTCTTGACAAATTGTGAGTACCATTCGGCTAACTGCCAGTACTTAATCCATAACTTAGGTCTTCAGTTACCCTGAAATTTAACAGAAACGAATCTAAAATTATTTAAACTTGTAGGAATCAGACAGGTACTTTGGCTGGTTTACTGAGAGAGAGAGAGAGAGAGAGAGAGAGAAGAATCCCTTTCAGAGTTTTCTGAAATATAAGCAATAAAACCGGTTTGCAAATAAATACTTTATAAGCAATTTCGGCCTTTTACAGGTCATTAAAGCAATCTAACTTAGATTTAACAAAAACAAACTATTTCTTTTATATTAAATCCAAATTTAATCTGGACTAAAATGTCTCTTTTGTGGATTTAAATCCTGACTTAAATATATATATATATATATATATATATATATACATACATATATATGAGTAACATATCAGTTTCTTTCTATTTCAACCAGTCCTTATAGACAACTGGGTTCAATTTAAAAAGAATCTGAAAAATATCCTCACTTATATGGAGTCAGTTCCAATATTTCTCAAATGTTTTCTTTCAGTCTTCTTCTCAAAACTCTGCAGACTCTGTTTCGAATATCTGCACAGACCCGAGGTTAAGCATCAAGTGTCTTTATCTAGCCCAGGTTGTTGGCCTAAGGTGAACCAGTTTTAACTTGAGAGAGAGAGAGAGAGAGAGAGAGAGAGAGAGAAATTTCCTTGCATCATTCTTTAAGACTCACAATATTTTGTATTAACTTTACTGCATTTTACTTTTTTTTAATTTCACACCCTCAAATATCACCTAGGCCAATACGGACTTTATTATATCAAAAAATGAAAATAGTTATTTTTCTTTGAAAAAAACAAACTAATCACCATTTCTAAAAAGCTTTGTTGAAACATAAAAAGTCAATTTTCTTACAAACTTCTGAAGATTTATTACCCCAAATAATGCAGCCGATGTATTGATAAATGACCTATTTCTAAAGCAAATTTTAAAATCTGAACAAACGACCTGGCAGTTGGGACTCTCTCTCTCTCTCTCTCTCTCTCTCTCTCTCTCAGCAAGTTCATCACTCATTGCAGTATGAATTAGGAGTGGCTTTATAATATATATATATATACCATATATATGTGTGTGTATATATGTATATATATATATATATATATATTATGCGAATAAATAAATATTCATTAAAGATAAAAGGAAGAAAATCTGAAAACAAGTTGTTTCCTTTACAATTCACTTACCCTATTTCTATCAATATACTCATATATCTACGGCCTCGAATACCAGGAGAGAGAGAGTATTAAAAGTCCATTTCTGCCTCTCTAAAGCTCCCAAGCATCATTATTTTATGCCTTAACAATTTTCTACAATAAAGGTTCATTTTTGCACCCAAGTACCGCCTAAGCTTATGTGGATTTTAAATTAAAAATAAAGAGTAATAATAATTTATAAGCGTTAGGCTGTCAATTATACAAGAAAAAAATTATTAGTATTTTCTGAAAGTAATATAAGTACGTAAACATATGTATAACAGGTATTCTGAGTGAACAGGTATTGCTTGTTCAAGAATAACACTAATCTTTACTTCGTCAGGTGTAAATCAAATCAGGTCTTTGATGTAAATAAAATCCTGACCACGATATAGTGAAGACTTGAAAGGATTATCTCCAATTTATTGTAGTATCCTATTTCCAGGAAGTCTGTTCCTGTAGGATCTCATCCTTCTTCGAGTGGGAGTCAGGACGAAGCGTTAACAACACCATATTCAGCATCTGAATCTCACTCAGAAACAGTTCACCCAAAAATTCAGTCCAATTTTGTATACAATTTACTTTCAAAAAGGTCTTTTCAGTGTTCTGTCACATTGTCATGTTTGATATTGCATCTTGAATCATTATAATCCTGTTTTCAACTGCAGTTTTATCATATTTCAAATTAAATATCAGGAAGCAAAACGGCATTCGATGTGACCTGATCGCGTGAAGTTGTCTGTCTGTCTGTCTGTCTGTCTGTCTGTCTGTCTGTCTGTCTGTCTGTCTGTCTGTCTGTCTGTCTGTCTGTCTGTCTGTCCTCGTATTTTTCGAAGCCACTTATCGTAATGTGAACTTCCCGCTGTTTACAAAGTCTGCGGTTTATGATTGTTTACAATAATTGGACTTTCAGCTATACAGTAAATAGTGATTTCGTAGTTTCCCGTTTTCTGCTTCGGTGGTATGAAGTCATTTTCACACCATACATTTCACATACATTTCATAAAAATATAAAAATGGTTCGATTGTGTACCAGATTATTACACTAAACGTGTAAATTTTACCACAGAAATGCCTAAACATTAAATGCCTCCTAATTTGAAAAATGATTTTCGAAAAGAACCAACAACTGAATTCATTGTGATTTCCTACATTCAAATTAATCTGAAAATGCATTCTTAGAAAACAAAGTCACTCTCATTTTTCATTTTGGCAAAAACATTTTCAGATAAATGTAATGGTTTCAGTGTAAAACTAACAGTTTTGCATCCATGTACCGTTCGGATTGGACGATGTAAGTCCAGAGGTCCACATTCAACCAACCAGCAGTTATACTCGGTTTTTTTACCCAGGCACATTTACACCGAATCGCAGCGGTGTCACCAGCTCGAAAAGTTTCCTGCTAGCTGATTGGTTACCCGATATTTTTGTCGAATAGCATCGCTGCTTTCAAATAATTACCAAGTAATGTGAATCGAAACTTATTTACTAACTAAATTTCTCCCTCAGATATGTGTTTGTCAATAAATAATGTTAACGAATAAAAGAGATTATAAAGTTGTGATGGTAAGTCAAATTTAATAACAACACCATAAAGTCAACGACAGGACTTGTTTTCGGATGTACGCTGCATAATTTTTACTTTCTCATATTTTAACACCAATCAGGACTAAATTACACTAAGCATAGAAAAACATGTTATTATAAACTTTCTTTGAATACCAGGAGTCTACTAAAAACATGGAATTAATAAAACTCACTTTATTATCAGAAACTTCCGGGGGTAAAGGAACAGCCTGCATGGCCTGGCGGGAAAAACTATCACAGGTGATTGTCATTTACATTTTCTGATTTATGTCATTGCAGCTTACCTGATTTATGTCATTGCAGCTTTTTCCTGATTTATGTCATTGCAGGCACCTGGTTATGTCATTTTTGACTTTTTCCTGATTTGTATCATTGCAGCATTTTCCTGATTTACCTCATTGCCTTTCTGATTTATATCATTTGGCTTTCTGATTTATGTCATTGCAGCTTTTTCCTGATTTATGTCATTGCAGCATTTCCTGATTTATGTCATTGCAGATTTCCTGATTTATGTCATTCAGCATTTCCTGATTTATGTCATTGCAGCTTTTTCTGATTTATGTCATTGCAGCTTTCCTGATTTATGTCATTTGCAGCATTTTCTGGTTATGTCATTGCAGCATTTTCACCAATCCAATGTTTGGCATTTTCTGATTTGTGTCATTGCCTTTTTCTGATTTATGTCATTTTGGCTTTTCTGATTTATCTCATTGCAGCATTTTCCTGATTTATGTCATTGCAGCTTTTTCTGATTTATGTCATTGCAGCATTTTCCTGATTTATGTCATTGCAGCTTTTTCCTGATTTATGTCATTGCAGCTTTTTCCTGATTTATGTCATTGCAGCATTTTCCTGATTTATGTCATTGCAGCATTTTCCTGATTTATGTCATTGCAGCTTTTTCCTGATTTATGTAAATGTTGAAATCAGTGTTACGTTACTTAGATTACTTTAATGGCTATATCTGCAATGAAAAGTTTCTGTGCTTCTTTTTGTAGGTGCGTAATAAAATATATTTCGCAGACATTAACAACACTCTTTCATGTAAATTTGGCAGACAATGCGAGATAAGAAAACTTTTTCTTATTTTGCGTTCTGTTCAGGACACATATAAGATTAACACAGGTTTCTCTTGGATATTTTGAAGTAAAGAATATGTGACTAAGTAGAATATGTACCTATTCACATATATATTTCAGAAAATATGGCCCGCTACAATTTAAAGGACACATATATGCATTCATAGCTTCAATGCTTTAAGATGTGATGAAAGAATTTATGGAGTCAGATGGAAGTAGGTCGAGAGACTCGAGAGTAAAATCTTTGTCAATTCAGCAAATGGTTTTGATTCCTCAGCAATGTACCAGTCAGGTGATCTCCGAGTGTTATGTATATTCATTAATTACGTGCGTTAATTGATCTGATTGTGCCAAAATCTGCCTAAAAGTGAGTTTGATCGTTCATTAACGTGATAGAACTGCAGTTGTCTAGGCGTGGCTTTGGAGGATCCAGGCTTTGAGCGGCAGATAAGGTAGACTTTGAAATCTCTGTTTTATAGGGAGAAAGAAATTCAGACTTGTGATTTTTACCATGATTTTCTAATCATTATGAACTTTTGAACTGGTGTGGGAGATTTAATATGAATATTCATACCTCTTTCATATTATTATTTTGTCATGTTACGTTTGCCATATCTTGGCTATGCATTTTACACTTTCCATTATTGTGTTTTGCATTTCATATATTTTTGGGAGTTTTCTATCATGTTTGATTCTTCCGACAGATGTCTGTGGACAGATGTCGGTGGACAGTAATGGACTGTTTCGAAGACAACATGTAGTAGACTGTTTTGACATGACTAGTTATTGGTTTGGGGAGTATGTGTGAGTTTGGATATTTTCAGGCTATTAGCCATAGTGAGACTTCTTTAATTAGAAGTGTTTTGCAGTTCAGAGTTTAGTTATCTAACTCGATATTTCATTTATTATGCATTTTAATCTTTGCTTTGTTTTATTCATTTCTTGTTGGGTTATTTGAATAATAAACCTATTTTTGTAGAAACTATTGCGTTTCTTTAAATGGTCCATTTAATTGATTTGGTGAGAATGAGTCACGGTTCGGGTGGGTGAACTGAAACGATGAGAGAGAGAGAGAGAGGCGATACACAGAGAGAGAGAGGAGTGATACACGGAGAGAGAGAAAGAGGAGAAAAATAGATGTAAGTGTTGCCGTGAGCGAACGTTCATACGCTGTTTCCTGAATAAATGGTGGCAGCCGTGTCTGAATGAAATGGCGGCAGCGGGTGTCTTTTGATTTTAAATGGTGGCAGCATGATTTGTCATCTTTAATGATGGCGAAAAGGAGATTGCTAATAGACTAATTGGTAACGTTGATGCCCAAGGCATAGGCGACTTCACCTAAGAGCTAAGGCGACGGGTCAGTGTTGAATGACTGAGTAGGTCGTGATTACGTGTGAAATGCAGGAACCTTTTCCTTTTTTCCGTTCTATTCGAGTACTGGGAGTGAGGAGTTATGAAATAGATCTGGTTGATCTCTAGAGCAATTTTAGGTTAACAAAATACCCAAATAAGTGTGAATAGTGGCGATTGTGATTAATTCGCAAAGTGATGATTCAACTAGAAACGCGGCTAGGTGTCTTTTTGCTTCGCTGTCGAGTAGGCGTCACAGGTTAGCAAGTTGAGAGATAGATTACTTCGTTTCTGTTCAAGGTGGTAAAGTACATTCTCGTAGATTGCGCAGAACCCGTTACATTCTTCTTTTAGAGGTAACGTGCCTTTCTCTAGTGTTCTTTTTGGTTTCTCTTTTTATATTGTTACGCTCAGGGCGTGTGATTACTCACAAAATGCCGGACGATGCAGCAAGCACATCCCAATCAATTGTGGTGCATAAAGTGACGAACATTAGCGCGGGAATTACAAATTTTAAAGAGGGTTAGTTGAGGAAGCCAGCCCAAAACATAGAAGCTTTCATAGAGTCAGTGAACAATTATCTGAATTCCAAGAAAATTACGAATGGCGCTGAAGCTTTAACAGGGCTAAATCGTTTCTGGATTTAGATAAAGGAGATATTGAGGAAACGACACGTAGTTTCGGGTTCAGAAGGTGCAAAACTTACAGGATGAAAACTGCATTTCTACGAGCTACTTGGCGGAGTTCAACGTGAATGCAGTTCGGAATTTGCAGAGTTTCTCAAAATAAAGAAGGGCAATGATTCACTAGTCACATACAGTGCAGGTATTTGATGCAGTAGTTGAGTTAAAGAAATCTATAATAGGCTCTCCATGAGTAACAAATCATATCTCGTAGATAATTTTGAAAGATTGTTACACTTTGCTTGCCTTTTAACGTCAGTCCCAGATGTAATTGTAGATAGTTTTGATAAGAGAATTGATCAGGATACAGACGAATCCTTTTTGTTTGCACAGATTAACAAAAATCTAGCAAAATGCCCGACACTGGACAATTAGTTTTGTACGGGAGGTGCAAAGATGTCAGCTGCAGTTTCAAACCACAGAATAATGATAGTCGCTCGCATTCGGAAATGATGCAACAGCGAAACATGTGCACGAAAGTAGAATCGAAGAAAAATTCAGAGATCAGTCACAACGATACGTTGTTTTAATTGTGATAAAATAGGCCATAGTAAGTCAAATTGCAGTGAGATATTGTTCAGTTTGCAAATCTTCTGAATCATGGATGGAGATTTTGCCCAGCCACAAAGTAGAGATTATTCAAGGGAAGTCCCGGGGTTTCTAGATATGACAGGAGAATTCCATGATGCTGATTCTAGATACGAGGAACAGCAGAAATTTTCACAAGATAGTTCGAAAACAGACACAGGATATTGACTAATCAGGTCGTAGAGTCACTGAACCTAGGTGATTGTGCGTGGATTCTCAATAGCAATGAAATTTCTATTTTCATTGATTCTGGTAGCTCCAGTTAACTTAGTAAATGTGACCTTTTTCGCTCGAGGTTTTCCAGAGTGCAAATTAGTCCTTCTGAGTGAGACAGTGTGTGATGCAAGCGAAACTGAATATTTTAGGTTCGTCATTTCTTACGCTTTGTATCGGCGGAAAGACAATAATAGAATCATTTTTGGTCATAGAAGGATTAGCCTTAGGTGAAATGGTTTTGCTAGGACACCCTTCTTGTATGCGACATAACATCAACATTCTTACAGGGTTCAGGATTAATAGGTAGGTCGGGTTGTTTTGTTCCATATATACACAGGAAAGAAACTTGCGAGAAACCTAAGACACAGTCGGAGACATGTGTAACACATTCATTAGAGAGTGAAGATATTCACTTGAAATCTTTCAAGGATTTTTGTTGGAAGATATTGAATTACAACCGCGAGTTCCTACGTTAAAGTATCGCTGAAAGAAAAGTTTCCTTCTCAGAAGTGTGCGTTGTTGAGGAACCGAGAAATTCAAGAGCGTTGTGAGTACGGTGTCAGTGAATGCATTTCAGTCATAGGCGTGACTTCATTAGAATTAGTTAGCTATCAAGACTCAGTGAAAAAATATCACAAAGGGTACTTATGTAATTGATTTTGAAGAGTTTAAGGAAGAGCATAAATTGGTAGGTTTTGTGGGGAGACGGGAATATGTTTCCTAACGAGGAGCAACAGTTCCAGTCAGGTTCTACATGAACACTTGGCTAAAGTTGAAGTTATCCTGAATATTCAGATAAAGTAGAGAAAGTGTTGAAAAGAATATCTAGATATCATTGCTTTGAAGGAGATAGATTAGGAGTTACAGATGTTTTAGAACATTCAATCCGCCTAGAAAAGTACCAAATCCATATATATTCCAGCATATCGAATTCCTTTTAAGATCAGAAGAAGTAGAAAAAGAAGTTCAGAAATTAGAGTCGGAAGGCATTATTAGACCGTCAATTCTCCCGTTTAATTACTTTCCTTTGCTTGCAGTTCTAAGAAAGACAGTAGTATCCAGAGTTTGTGTAGATTTTATAAGTGGACTGAAAAACATGCCCAGATAGATATCTGTAGCTTGTTTGCCTGATTTGTTGTTGAATCGGTGGCAGAATATATATTCATCTATAGATCTGATGCAAGAGTTTTTACAAGTTCCTTTGTGAGTAGCCGTAAATATACAGCATTTTGGTGTACCAAAGGGACATTGAGTTTAATAGGATGTTCCTTTTGGATTACAAGGGTCCCCAATAACATTTACTAGACTGGTTAGCACAGTACTTCATGGCTTGTTAGGAAAGTCAGTGTTTGTGTACATGGGTAGTATTTCTCATATGCACAGATACAATTGAAAGAACATCTAAAGGTGTTAAAGAAGTCATGCTTGATGCGGTTCGCTGGGTTAAGGTCAAATTGGCCAAATGTGGATTTCTGAAGAGAAAAATTGTCTATTTAGGACATGTTATCTCTAAAAGAGGAGTTAAGTGAATGATAGAGGATTAAAGCCATTGTGAATTTTCCAGTTCCCAAAACCAGGAAGTGATTCTAGATTTCGTTCCTAGGTATGTCGGGTTTCTTTCGCCGTTTTGTGCAGATGCCTACAATAGCGTCTCCATTGACAGATTTATTTACAGAGAAGACGTTAGGATTTGTTTGGGGTGATAGTCAACAGTTAGCTTTTGAGGAAACAGAACGCTTTTGGTGAACCACCAGTTTTGAAGTTTCAGATTTTAGTCAACCGTTCACCTTAGTGACTGACGCGAGTCAAGAAGGTATAGGTGCGTGTTTGATGCAGAAATTTGAAATTACACCCAATTGCTTTTTATGGCAAGAAAGTTCAAAACCGCGTGTTAGTAACAGAAAGGCTGATGTCAGTTGTGGACGAGAGCTTTCGCAGTCAATCTCTAGCCTTGTTCACTTTTAAGATGTTGTTGTTGGGAAATAAGTTGAGATTTTTACAGATCATCAACCGTTATTAAGAGCTTTTAATAAGCCAAATTGTCATAGAGAGCACGTTGGTTCCTAACGATGAGAGATTTTGATGCAAGCCTCAAATATTGAAGAAGTAAGCATAATGTAGTTGCAGATGCATTGAGCAGACCACTTTCCGGTCGAGGATGAGGAAATACACACCGAATCCTGTGTGGGAAGAGAGAGTAATGTTGGTGTCTAATGTCTCTGATATTAGTAGTTCTGAAGATCGCATGTAGAGGACATACACGTTCCTACGGTGCATACTTCGGGGAGAAATAGTGAGTCCGGCGGTCTCGGGAGATTGTTATTCGTGATAGTGATGCGCGGTGTCATTATATTCGCAGTTGAAAGTATTCATGGGACGCAGAGCACTGGAACAAAAGCAAGATGAAGATAAATTGTTGTCAGGTCACTGGGCTGGCATTTCTTGGGAGTTTCTCGAAGGAAGGTATAAGTTGCCTTTTTCTGGTAGAGTTGGAGAATAATTTATTGGTGAGAAAAGTTGAAATTATAACTTGCGAGAAAGTACTCGAAGCATGGGTGAGATTACACAAATCATCGTGCCAGAGAGTCTAGTACCACAAGTTCTAGACATTGTACATTGTAAATTTGGTTCTCCTCATTTGGGTGTAGACAAGACGTATGAAAACGTCAGGTCAAAGTTCTTTTGGAAAAATATGTTTTCCGCAGTAGAAGCCTTTGTGAAGAAGTGTGCTATTTGCAATCACGAATAAGCCAGCGGCGACAGTGTCGTATCGTTTGGGTTCATATCCCACTTCCACATAGAGGCGTTTCAGAGTATATGGATATTCTGGGTAACTTCTCAAGTCCGCTTATGATTTATAGACATTTATTAGTAGTTGTTGATGAGTTGACTCCTTTGTCGGATTTTCCACTGAAATACAAATCAGCTGATTGCTATAGCGTTTTTAAGGGGATAATTTGTCGATAATTGTTCCAGAATGTCTGATCACAATTCAATGGTAGGAGTTTATTAATAAGACTTTAGACGGTCTTGCTAATTTGTTGGGGACAAAGAAAGTATCTATAATCCCGTATAGACCTGAAGCAAATGGGTTGTGTGGAGGGCTAAAATCGGAAAGTAATCAACTGCGCGCCAGCGGTGGGAGGTTCGATACACATTGGGACAGATCTTTGGATGAAGTGCGATACTAGTATCAATACTATGATGAATGACACAATTGAATATCTCAGCAGAAGCTTTGTATGGATACAAGTTGAAAGGACCTTTTGATTTATTTTAGAGCGAGTTCAGGGTGATATTACGGTCACTTCATTGTCCTAAATACCTACAGCAGAGAAAGATTTGCACGTATCCAGTAAGAGAACTTAGACTTAGTTCGCGTGAAATGGTAGAGAAAAGTAACGCGAAATCGAAAGTGGCTTTTCGATGGGTGATAGAGTGTTTGTTAAGTGAATGTGGAATGATCTGAATTATAAGTTAAGTCGAAGTTCCACGGACCTTTGAGATTAGTAGAGATCAAAGGAATAGATTGTAGTTAAAGATGTAAACACTGGGTGACAGAAATTGGCCCATATTTCGAAGTTAAAGAAAGTTAGGATGTAATGGAGACGTTTATATATAGTTAGAGGGATAAAATGGGTTAATGTTTGTATATATATATGATATTTTTTTTTATTTTTGTCTCTTGTTCATTTTTGGATGTTGAAGTTTCTTAATCATTTGTTTTTCCGGATGATTTTAGGAATTGAGACATGGAGCTAGTTCATACGAGATTTGTCTCGTGGAGAATTAAGGTGTGTTTGTTGTGTTATGATGTATTTCATCATCTGACGCAATGTGTGTGTTGTTTAGGATTTTTTTTGGGGGAGGTACTTAGTATATCGGACCGAACAAGTCTGATATTTTCTTTCGGGTTGGGAGATCGAATTTGAGTATTTGGATTTTTTTTTCAGTTTCTTATTTTTGTTAAATGAAGAGAGCTGTATTGTGAGTAATTGTAATTGTTATGATCGTGGGAGCGATTGCCATTACGTCAATTGTTATTTTGTTGAGAGTTAGTTAGGTGTTGCGAAATATTTGCTAACCAGATAGAACTTTCATGTCTTTACGAATGTGATACCTTTTGTTGTTTAGATAGGATTCTCGGTATTTTTTCATTGGATAAATTTTTTTTTTTGTGAGTGAGTTCCGTAGAGTTGGGTGCTTAATAGTGAGTTGACTGTGATTATTCTGAGATACAAACTTGGAATTAGTTCACATTGTGAGTGTTTGATTTTTGCATTAGTAGTTTTGGTTTGGTTCAGTAACATGAAACCTTTTTGTTATTAGACCTTTTTCGAGTGTTTTTGGGAGACTCAGTAGTAATGTGGGATAGAGTAGAGACCATGTTCATTTTGGGAGATCAATATCAAGGTTCGGGGAGTTGATTATAAGACGGGATTGTGCTTTAGTTAGAATTGTGTGTGTGACAGTAGTGTTTTCAGTTGCAGAGTTGTGTCTGTGGGTGGTTGTGAATTATCATTGGATTCATAGACAGGCTCCGACAGAATGTGACTTTTAGACAGTTCCTGCGAGATTACCACATTGGATCCCTGCCAGTACTCTTCCTGTAATGTTTTTACAAGGAGTATGCAGTTACAATGAGTGCGAAGCAACAAGTCGACGACATTTCGTTCATCGAGGTCGAGCAGTTCGATTCATCCTGCAGAATCCTGTCTACAGGAATTTCTCGTACTTAGCCGTGCTGTATTCAAGCAGTTCGAGAAGATAATTATCGTCATCGCATAACGAGCATTTATTGATGGTACCTACAACCAAGGTGCCAATGACTAGCGGTTCCACCGTTGGAAGACATTGACGATTCCGTGATGTTCAGTATCAGAGATATATTATGCCGACAATTTAATTGTCTTAATAGCTATTTTACTGATAATTCTTGTTGTGAGGTAGTAAAGCTTCTTCGTGTTTGTAAGATTTACATGTAAAGGCTCTAGAACTCAACCCCAGTGACTTTGGAAGTGCGTCATGAGAGCAGTCCTTAAAGCTGCAGTGCAGTAGACATTGCTAATTGGGCACAAGCTCTATTCTGTTATATTTTATACATAACTTTATTTTTAGTTTGCCGTTAGGAGGCGAGACGCTCTCTTGTGTGTTAATAGCTCTATTTCAGAAAAAATATAGCGCTACAATTTTAAAGGACACATATATATGCATTTCACACTTCAATGCTTTAGATGTGATGAAAGAATTTATGGAGTCAGATGGAAGTAGGTCGAGAGACTCGAGGTAAAATCTTTGTGTTCAACAAATGGTTTGATTCCTCAGCAATATTGCCAGTCAGGTGATCTCGAAGTGTTATGTATATTAAGTGAGTGATACGTTAATTTAGTCCTAGGTGTACTGCCAAAGTCTGCCTAAGAAGAAGTAGGTTTGATCGTTCAATTAACGTGATAGAACTGCAGTTGTCTAGACGTAGCTTTGGAGAGGATCAGGCTTTTGAACGGCAGATAAGGTAGACTTTAATCTCATTTTTATGGGAGAAAAATTGAACTTGTGATTTTTACCATGATTTTCTAATCATTATGAACTTTTGAACTGGTGTGGGAGATTTAATATGAATATTCATGCCTCTTTCATATTATTATTTTGTCATGTTACGTTTGCCATATCTTGGCTATGCATTTTACACTTTCCATTATTGTGTTTTGCATTTCATATATTTTAGGAGTTTCTATCATGTTGATTCTTCCGACAGATGTCTGTGGTGAATGTCGGTGGACAATGTGGACTGTTTCCGAATAACATGTGGTAGACTGTTTTTGACATGACTAGTTATTGATTTGGGGAGTATGTGTGAGTTTGGATATTTTCAGGCTATTAGCCATAGTGAGACTTCTTTAATTAGAAGTGTTTTGCAGTTCAGAGTTTAGTTATCTAACTCGATATTTCATTTATTATGCATTTTAATCTTTGCTTTGTTTATTCATTTCTTGTTGGGTTATTTGAATAATAAACTTATTTTTAGCAGAAACTATTGCGTTTCTACACAAATGGTCCATTTAATTGATTTGTATTGAGAATAGTGCGATTCAGGTGGGTGAACTTCGAAACGATGAGAGAGAGGCGATGCACAGAGAGAGAGAGAGAGAGGTGATACACGGTGAGAGAGAGAGAGAGAGAGAGAAAGAGGAGAAAAATAGATGTAAGTGTTGCCGTGAGCGAACGTTCATACGCCTCCGTTTCATGAATAAAGATCGTTGGAGCACGTTACGTACACTTTCAAAAGGTGTTAATTCTGTCCTCGTTACATATACATTTTAAAGTTAGCTGGATATGTCGTCTGTCAAATACCGAGGCGAGGATGGAAGGGAGGGGAGGAGGGTATCGCGTTGTAACTCGTGAAATTATGAATTCATTTAATTATGATTTTTATGCAATTTATGGAACACTACAGTATCCTCAAACCCGAAAATGGTGCTATTAATAGAATCTATACCTTTACGACAAATTAACAAATCACTTTCTGTACGGACTTGCATCTTAAGCCTACATACACCTAAAGCAACTGTTTACTGTTACTCCTTACCTTAAAGTTAAGCAAATTTTGTGCAATTGTCAAAAAATGGTGTAAGACACATAGACATAGGCTAGCCTAGTTTAAATCTGTGCAAAAATAAAGCCATAATAAGGGAAGTACATTATTATTATATAGAAAAAAGTCTTCGTATTTATCATCATATTTATCATAATGATGATATAACAAAAGGCTTCAACACAAAAGCTATAAAGATGATATGTATCTGAAAAGTTTTCTTCCCCATCAACATTTGCTGGCACATGCTGGATACCATATGAATATCTAGGCCTACTTATCTAGGTAATTTTATCTAGAATTTTATCTAATGCCACAAGGCTGTTCCTTTTACCTCCCAGAGTTTTCACTATGCTGAGTTTTATTAATTCCATGTTTTTAGTAGATTCTGGTAAAGAAAGTTTATAATAACTATGTTTTCTTATGCTTAGTGTAGTTTATCCCAATTGGTGTTAAAATATATGAAAAGTAAAAAAATTATGCAGCGTGCATCCTGTCGTTGACTTCGGCGTGTGTTGTTATTAAATTTAGACTTACCATCACAATCCTTTACAAACTCTTTATTCGTTAACATTATTTATTGACAAAACATATATCTGTGGGAGAAATTTAGGTTAGTAAATAAGTTTCGATTCATTAGCAGTAATTGAAAACAATGTTGCTATTCGGACGAATATTTGCAACCAATCAGCTAGAAACTTTTCCGAGCTAAAAGGGCACCCCTGCGATTCGGTGCAAATGTGCCTCGGTAAAGCAGTATAGTTCACAGTCGTCCTCAAACTCACAGTGAAGTATAACAGAGGCTATGTTCGAATTAGCATCAGGTCAGATCAACGACCACTCACAGCACAGTTCGCTATTCTTTACTGGCAGAATAACGAACCCATTTTTATTGGGTTCGTTATTCTTCCATATGGGAATAATCGGATTACAGCTGTTCGAATACGAACACTTCGGTACCAGACATTTGAACCCCAGGGCTGGCGTGCTGCTAAACAAAGCGAAATACATTTGACCCCTCCTAGGGGCTAGTACTAAACACGGCGAAACAAGTGTAGATGATTCTCACCGTTTCGCCGTGTTTAGTACTAGCTCTCATGTGGAATTGCAGTTCGGACTAGAAAGGGTTGGCCATTCTTTACATAGGGATCATTGGGTTTGCTGTTCTTGACATTGAGATGTTGGGTTCACTAATCTTGACATGATCCAATATTTATTCAAAATCAGCCTCGTAACGAAGTCTAGTGATAGTACTATATTAAGACAGGTTAATTCCTTCTTGGTTCACTATTTATTTCTCCTTTTTAAAAAACTGCGTGGTGAGAATTAATACCATAACTGTTAAACAAAGAAATAAAGCCTTAATATTCAAAATAATTCAAAAGTATCTAAATTTAGGTCCCAAAAAAAATTAAATTCTCATACAACAGATTTGGCGTTAACAGAGAAGCACGCAGCAAACGTTAGGTGATCGGTCCATGTCCTTGGCGCCAAAATGTTTTATGAGAAAGACTGACAACAATGAAAGAGAGAGAGAGAGAGAGAGAGAGAGGTTAACAGACGTAAGCGATCCAGGAATTACAGTAGTCTAAACGTGCCATCTTACGCCAATTAAATACTGGGTTGATCTCGACGAGGTGGAAATAATTATTCAGAGCCCCTTACTTTCTCTCTAATAGACTCAAAAATCAAGACAACACAATTTTCTCCAATTCATAATATGCTTTTCGAGACAAGAGCAGAAACACGATAGACGTTGTAGCAAGATGTTGTAGGATTCAGCAGTTGTTAAACGAGTTATGATACTCAGGAGGTATTTAGAAGTGTAAGAACAGCGTTCTACAGTTATAAAGTTGATGGCACAAACAAGATCCATGTGGACTGAATCATGGGCACAGTATCAAAAGAAATACAACATTATTATTATTATTATTATTATTATTATTATTATTATTATTATTATTATTATTATTATTAAATACAGCTTTGCTGTAATTGGTAGCTAGCCACAACTCTCATGGTGGCTAAAGACATATAAAAGCAAAGTTGAAGAAAAGACCGTCGTCACATAAAGCGGGAACATCTTGAACAATAACAGGGAACTAACATGAATTCAAGCCTGTTTACAGCTTTTTAACTTATGGTGAAACGTACAAAATGTTTAAGATTGTCAATGGCAGAAACTTGGCGTCTGACAAGGTACAGAGCAACTATAATATTCCTGCTAAGCATTTGTTGGTTGATAGTACAGAGGTCCAAATCAAGCCCATTATATATGCTCTATAATAAGTCAAGTTAAAGGGCAGCGATGCGTTGAGGAAACGTAATCTAACCTAACTAACCAACATGGAGGCTGAGGCTTGGCTTGGCAGGAACGTCAAGCAGAAAACCAGTGGATTAACAAGCCACCTGGAAATAATGGATATCTATACACATTTCATCTGATATCAAATTTAATATCTAACGACAGAAAATACTGACCAATTAAACAAACAAACAACGGGTCAACCAATGTCTCTGAAACATAGGCTAGGCAGCAGCCAAGATACGTCAATATTACTTGAAAACCAATGAACACATCATACTCAGATTATTCATTAACGACAAGTAAATGGCTTCCTATGCATATATTGCAAACTCAAAGCCTCAAATCTAATATTTAAGCGAGAAAGTACAACTGAAATAACTACAAAGCAAGAGGTTAGCAATCCTGCCTAGGAAACAGGCCCATTCTACGTCATCAGCCTCAAAGCCAATGGACAATATCAATAAAGACAAATAATAAATGATATACAATTTAATTATTAAAATTTAAAGTTTTTAACGAGAAAACGTTGCTGAATGAACTGGTGTACAGTAGATCCTTCCTGACCTTTGTCAACGAGGGACCAAAACACTGGTTTCACGGAAGCCATGATGACGTCATCTTACAGCACTCGATAATTTTGCATTTCTCGTTTAACACAGATCAATTAAACTTTCGAATATTCTAAAACCAATTACCGACAGGAATTACGCTTCCAAGTTCGCTAATAACACACGAAATTAGTAGGATGACCGGAAGAACACGAGCGCGCGCGCACATACACACACTACAACAGACTCACTACAAAGTTGGCACCTCGTAGCTACAACATCACTACTTGCCCTCCGCTTACTAAAGTCAGTCGTTACTTTTTAAATAGTTTTTTTTATAATAATTATTTAAATAAGTATATGTATTAATCTTTTCACTCTATTTCTTTTATTTTCAATATAAATTCGTTGTTTTATTTATCTGGAGACTTTGTAATTTAACTGATAGCCTTTGGCAATCTTCAATAAAGAAGGTGATATGTATTCGTATTTGACTTGACTCCAAGAATGACCTTGACCTTTGCACAGAACCCGTAAACTGCTGAATCCTCGTCGACCCTTGATTCCATATACGAAGTTTGAACTGTTTAATCTCAAAGATCACTGAAATTTTATAGTTTAAGCAAGTTTTAAACTAAGAAATGGACCAGATTATAAGTAGGTTAGTTGCCAAATGTTCTAGTTAAAATCAGACATATAAATTGATAAATTCAAAATTGGAATTTTTAAACTTCTGCAGCTAAACTTCAACGTAACACACAGAGAGAGAGAGAAATATTTAGGAATGTTTTAGTATTATAACTATTTTAAGCTGCGCCTAGTCCGCGTTGTTTATAGGCCTATCACCACCTTATTACAAGAGAGAGAGAGAGAAACTAATTATTTACGAAATTTTTAGTAATGTTAACTAGTCTAACTATTTCTATTCATATTTGTTTTGGTATGGACCTGTCACCACCTTATTAAGAGAGAGAGAGAGAGAGAGGACTAATCTATCATATAGGAATGTGTTAGTATTGTAACTAATTTAACCTATGTTTATTACATGTTGTTTATAGGCCTATCACCACTCAAAAAAAACACTTAACACCCGTTATTTAAACCATCTCTTTGTTAAAGAAAGTCTCGTTAATTCAAGTAACAAATATCAACGCTAGAATAAATTCTAAAAATTTAGGAGAGGAAATAAAAAAAAAATAAAATAAAATGACCGACCGGAGTCTGTCTCTAATCCGTTGCGGATTAGAGACAGACTTGATCCCGGAGATCAGAATTCTTCAAAAATACATAATAAATAAATAAATAAATAAAAACGCATCTTTAAAATATATAACTATGTCAATAGGGTTTTGGGTAAAAAAAACGCAACCCAGTAATTTGCTCAAGTTACGTGTAAGTTGAGTATCCTAATAAGTATCTTAAAATAATCTTCAAAAAAAAAACTGTCACTGCTAAAACTCCAATTCGTTGCAGGAAAAATATAGTATTTTTTAATAGATAAAAAACTAAATAAATAAATGAATAAAAAGCTTAATACTGCAACTCCCAATGTCTAATGTCGACAACAAACATGAATAATAATAATAATAATAATAATAATAATAATAATAATAATAATAATAATAATAATAATAATAATGCTTTCGCAGCAGCTACTTTGTACATGCAAGTTAGGACAGAAAACCTTCATACATAAAATGACGACATTCTAATTGCTTTAACAACCAAAAACAAAAGTATTTGATACGTTTTTCCAAGCCTCAAATAATATGATCTGTGGATCATGTGCGACCTTTCATGAAAAAGCGCAAATCATACAAATTTTGCCTTAATACCTGAGAGAGAGAGAGAGAAGAGAGAGAGAGAGAGAGGTGCAAATCAAATTCTATTTTGGGGACCAAGGAGTCTAATAGGATCACAATTTTCATCGGTTGACAAAAAAAAAAAAAACTAATAAAAGTAAAGGTAGTTATTTTCCACTGAAGGCTCTGGATACGAAATGAAATTTTTAAAGAGAATAATATTCACGTGAACTAAATAAATTCGCAAGATTGCTGTGAAATAGCAGAAAGTCTGAAAAATGCACTTGAGCGAGTAATCTGTTAGATAGAAACAAAACTATTTTACAGGATTAAAAGATTCACCAAGGCCTCAATTAGCGACACAATTTCGTTGTGCAGTCAGGGAACGATCGTCAAGACGAGGTTTGTCTGTGACGAAGCAGAAGACGGAGGACGCACGATGACGTCAGACCTTCGCTGACCTCGAACAGATACAGCGAATGGCATCATGTCTTCTCATATCAGGAAAAGGATGAACATTCCTCTGGTTAAACTCCCACTGACCAAATCACCGCTCGCATCTAACCCTTCAGGTCTCTTGCAAGTTCTACAGATATCACCTTTTTAGAGGCAATGGGTGTCAGCCACACCCTTTGCCTTCCTCTCAGGGCTTAGAACACTACATTAGAGCATTATGACCCTTATACCCAGACTATATTCTTAGAACTGGGCTTATTCCACGGAATACTTCCCTTGTTTGAATATGGTACACAAAGATACGTCGTCGCGCCGAGATCATCCTCCGAGCAATATTGCAGTCGACGCGGGGCGTTTTCCTTTCTCTAAGATGTATCAACTCCGTGTTTATGTGTGTGTGTGTGTGTGTGTGTAAGTTTACATTCCTCCCTGCTCTCTGCTTCAAGCGAACATAGTACAGATGCTAATTATTTGCACAAATATTTGCATATTACTAGAGCTGAAGCTGGATTTTGGATTGGATCCATGACTCCTGGAGCCTTTGACGGCGAAAAGAGAACAAACTTGTTAAAGGAGTTGACGTTGGTAAGTACAGAGCTAAAAGCCAAGCAATGGGGAACACATTCGGCCCTCACCACTTGAGACACTGAAAGAGGAGTTGGAGTGTAGTTGGATAATAAGATAAGAGAGACCCAGAAAATGGGAAGATGAAGTACAGGATCTAAAGAGTGGAACTGAGGAAAACCCCACAGTTGTACTAGGTAGTAATAGTCAGAGAGAAGTTGGACAGCAAGGCTGACAGAAGGACCCTAATAAAAATATACTACTGTGAGACACCTTTGCTCACAGATTCAGTTAAAACAAATGTGATAAGATTTAATTAGCTTTGTTGAATTAGATCACTGAAGAAGAATATCAAACGAGAAAAGAGGAAAAGGAATTTTGTAATTATTAGTAAATCTTATGTGTAATGAAACAAATGCATTTGTTACCAACTCATTGTTAGGAATTCACAAAAACATGTCTTGACCTCATCCCATTACAACATTATTATGTGGAGTTCGACGTCAAGCACTGACACAGAAAGAAAGTTCCTTGCTTGTACAGACAACGAACAGAATCAGCGGGCGTACTACTGATACAAGAACTTAAATACGATACGTTAGAAAGTAGCCAATGCTGTGGCCGATTTCCATGAAGACCTTCTTCCACTCAGCGGCGAAAGTGACAAGCAAACACGAAACAGACTGCAAACATCCACAGGGCATCACCTTGCCTCATACGTACGTAAATTTAGTCCACTTCCTCACTGAGGACCAGAGCCCACGAAATCCTCGCTGGCTTTCCTCCGAAGACAAAATAGCGGAAGATGTCAAATGAAGTGGCCGTTGTGATTCTTCTGGGACCATTGAGGCCACCACGGGCACCCCAGGAGGATCAGGAGGCAGGAAAGGCAGGAACACGGGAGGCAGGCGGTCGTGTGGAGGAAGTTATAAGTAGAACAACTTCCAGAAATGATAGAAGAACAATTGTAGATGTATGTGCACACATGCTAGGCACTTTGGAAAGGAGTTATCATGATGCAAACACTTTCCTCCAAATCAAACAAGTTTGCTCTCACTGAGATGAAGGAAGGAGGAAAAAGCGTAAATGGCCACTATTTTCTAGAGGTAGATATTAGCTTCACTTTTGCAGACAGACCTAGACCTACCTGGTGTTAAAATTTCAGTCGAGATCGCAGTGGAGAATTAACCTTTGGCATGTACTGGATAATCGTATCAGAACTGGTTAGGGATACTAAGTCGACGACATATTCAACATCATTTGTGACGTGTGTAACAAGTTTTACAGATATATATTTATGGCATGTTTACTGTAGTGTGGTATACAGGTTTATTTAAGTCCATTATAAACTGTCAGTATATCTTTTCCAGGACCCATACCTCCTTTTCCAGGACACACCTCTCATTTCCAGGACCCACCCTGCCTTTCCCAGGAGACACCATTCCTCTCCCAGACAACACCATTCCTTTTTTGGGTTCCACCCCTCCTTTTCCAGGACCAACCCATGCCTTTCAAGGACCTACCCTTTCTTTTCCAGGACCTACCCAACCTTTCCAGGAAAGACTTTTCCAGGACCCACCTTGTGCACCAGGACCCACTCCTTTCCACGACCAACCTCTCTCCTCTTCGAGGACCCTCCCTCTTCTTTCTAGGTGCCTCGTTGCCAGCAATAAGAAACCCGACCACTCATCTGAAACTGTGACAGCATGTCCACCACCTTGCCCTGTGGGTGTGCCAAAACCCCGGCTCCTCCCTTCTCCCTCCCTCCTACCATCCCCTCCCCATTACTTACACCTCACCCCCTTCCTCTCGATGAGGAAATATTGGGGAGTGAAGGACACTTGTTCTATGGATGCTGGGTCGATGAGAGGCCCAAATCTGTATGGACTAAATATGAAAATACTGGGAGATTTCATAATTTCTCGATTACAGTCATGATCATTTCTGTCAGATATATAAATAAAGATTTGAGTGGCATTTAAGTTCAAGATTTATTTATTTATCTATTTATTTATTTATTGATTCATAATTTTTTATGAGAGGCATACAAGCTTACTGAAATCACATATACATCAAGTTTAAATAGAAATCTTTTATTAGTTTCCTATTATTTTAGGAAGAGATTCCCAAATATTTTGTCTTTGTCACTCTGAGAATTCCCTCGTGTATATATTAGCTTTGCTCCTAATCATAGCCCAGGTATATTGCAATTCGTTCCTCTCAGGATGCCAAAATAATCATCTGTTCTCATAAGAACGAGGAATATCTTTAGTGAACTTCCTAATCTACCTGAGGGATACATATGATTCAGTTTTAAGCAGAGAGAGAGAGAGAGAGAGAGACTGCAATCAAAATACCACCATAAAATGATCGAAAACCTCATTAAGCTGACAAACCCTAAGAGATAATGATCTTCTTGGTAAAATCATCTGCCAGTGATGATGATGAAAAGAATCTTTTCATCAAAACAAAAAAAACAAAGAATAGAAAACGGGAATAAAGTGGAATGTCGGCTATTGACAGAATGCGGCTGAAGAAAATGAAGTTGCAAGGCTTCAAGATGGAGACTGACACTTAAGATTCTTCGGCACCGTTACCTTGCAAAGGAGGAGGGAGGGGGATGGAGGCAGAGGAAGAGCCCCCTCCCCAAAAAAAATTAGCTCAGACAAGAAAAAGAGAAGTGTCAAAGACAAGGGTTTATATGTATATGGAATCAGCTGTTTAACCAAAATAACAATCAGCCTTCTCTCTCTCTCTCTCTCTCTCTCTCTCTCTCTTTCTTACCCTCATAGCCTGCAGATCATCTGCTTCACAACTGAAACCCGAGTTCGATTCTGAACAGGACGAGGGAACAGAAGAGGAACGAGTTCCTACAAATCCGGTGGGCCTCTTTTGACCAAAGAGGTGAATTATATACCTAGCTGCTTAGACGACTTTCGTGGGTCGCAGCTGGGTTGGAAAGAGGAAGAGAGGAGACAGAAAATTTGACGTGAGGTTCACTGCTCTGTCTGAATTAGTACTAGTCGGGAGGGACCTCGTGGGAGTAGTCTGTCTATGCACTCTAGATTTCCTTTTCTCATAAACACTACAAAAAAAAAAAAAGATCATGACAAAAGTTGTTTGTTTGAGGAAGGAATAAATTTCTGGCCCGAAATCAACCACGAAGGCAGAGTAAGGAACAGATAATTCCAGCTGATGAATAGGCCAAAAAACTAATGGCTTCAAACCGTTACATTAGACTAGATCAATAAAAAGCAATAAAACATCATAATGAGAATATATACCATCAGGGGCTGGTCTCCTAATGATCATTAGTCTCCATTTGAATATAATTAACAGATGTTGCAATATTCAAGAAATCACTAATTGTCTCCATCTCAAATACCAACCATTTCTGTTGTATTCGGGCGCATGCACAAGGCAGGCAATTCAGAAGAGATTCCGGGGGAGATGTCATGAATCTCTTTTGTTGACTGAGTAGATGACTTGGTGTTGTCACAGTGACAGGTCTCAATGGGGACACAGAATCAATGGTGGAGTGTCGATTTTTATTCAACCTCAAGTCAGCAACAACGAAATTTTACATTCAAAATACATTGCTCCCTTCTAGAATTTATTGACATAATAAACTGAGAGAATTTATTGACAAAATCATTGAACTCATTTTTCACGGAATGTAAGTCTAAATTAATTGACCTCAATAATAAGATTCTGAAGAAGCGTCTCGGATTTAGATCGATGCTTCAGTTTTGTGAAGCTTCTGCTGGGGAAGACAGCTGCAAATATGCCAATATTATGTGGTCACTTGAGTGTGAATCTCTCTCTCTCTCTCTCTCTCTCTCTCTCTCTCTTATAACTCTATGGACTTTTTTCAACACATCGGATATGCTTTCTTGAATAACTGCTGAGAGAGAGAGAGAGAGAGAGACAGGTGCCTGAATGGAAGGGTACAAAGGGGGTTGGGGGCCAGGGTTCGTATAGCAGATATGGGAAGGGTAGGGAAGGGGGAAGAGATGTGGGAGGTGGGTGTGTACGGCAGATAAGGGAGGTGTTAATTCTAGAGGTGGTTCATGGCGGGGGGGCAGGGAAGGGAAGGGAGTTAGATTTCGAGGAGTGAGGGGAAAGAGTGCGCAGCCTACAATGAATGAGAGAGGGAATCATGGGACGGCCATGGTGGTTCAATCATGTGTAAAGGAGATACATAAGATTTATTAATCTATTTTTCATTCCTCGTTTATCTAATTTCTCTTTTTAAATCTAACGAGTCTCCTGTTTATATCTAGGCTACTGAAGTTACTTTCACTTTTTAATTTCGAAAGGGGGCAGTCTTGATGAGCTCTTCCATAACAACAAGGCCAATTCAGTTTAGTTAATAATAATAATAATAATAATAATAATAATAATAATAATAATAATAATAATAATAATAATAATAATAATAATAATAGCTGACTTCTTACACTTAAATTATCATAATATAACCTTCTTCAACACCCTAACAACATATTTCAATTGTCTCATTATAAAAATGAATAGATCTGCAGGGAGAGAGAGAGAGAGAGAGAGAGAGAGTATACCCATGATGGATTCAAAAGGCAGAACTCACGTGAAGACAATTTGTCACCAAATGTGGCGGGTCTTGACCTAATCTCGTCCCTGGACATAATGGTGACCACCAGAGCCTCTGAATGTTTTCACGATGGCCACAACGAGGACCATCACGCCTTTCTCACTCAACCACTGGTGGAATAAAACTGGTTGCTTTCACTTTTCGAAGACAGATTTACTAGATAAATATTTTGGGGGTCCTGTGAGCATATATTTTCATTATTGTCTTCTATGCTTTTCCAAGAAGTTCACCTCAGGTAAACCCGCCGGGCAATCCAGTAGGCCCCAATTCCTAGGGAGGATTTAAGGACATAAACTATACCTTACACCTGACTGGATAATTTTCTCCAAAAACTACAGCTCCTGGGAGAAACCATTGTCTTATATATGATTATATGAAAATATTCATAATTATAATAGATATATAACCTTATAATAATATTTATAGCCATACAAATTTCAGATCTACATGAATGAAAATATGAATTCATATATATAATACTTACTATATTCATATACATACACAAATCTTACCTATCAATGGCTTTTAGATCCAGTCAAGACAATAATAAATGCCTCTTTTTCTTTTTAAATTTCCCCTCAATAAACTATTGAAATAATTTTGTGCTTTGATCTCAAAGAATGGTCTGTGGCTGAAAGAATTCTCTCTCTCTCTCTCTCTCTCTCTCTCGTGTAGAGTCACCCATGTAAGGATGATCACTTTCCCTTTATTCTTTTAAAATATTAATGAAATCAATAGATGTTTAAAATCGATTTTCAATGGTTTAAAAATCATTCTGCAAACATCGACAAAAAGCGTTTTCTTTCCCTCTTGAAAGAGAAAATTGGAGAGAGAGAGAGAGAGAGAGAGAGAGAGAGGGGAGATGAAAACCAAAGAGGGATCAGAATAAGAAACAGTCGTGGTATTGAATAAAGGAAGGGAAGAGAGTTTACGTTAAAGATGTTCAATACGACGTTGAATTTATATATATACAGTATATATATACAGTATATATATATATACATATTTACCTGTATATATA
Source organism: Macrobrachium rosenbergii (assembly GCF_040412425.1). Classification (NCBI taxonomy): domain Eukaryota; kingdom Metazoa; phylum Arthropoda; class Malacostraca; order Decapoda; family Palaemonidae; genus Macrobrachium; species Macrobrachium rosenbergii. The sequence goes on along the minus strand of NC_089749.1, from coordinate 3,640,710 downwards.
TTATACATACATATGTACATACATACATATGATGTATATATATATATATTTATATATTATATAATATATATATACTGAATATATATGCATACCTGTATATATATATATATATACATATATATTATATACATATATATACATATACATATAAATTATATATATATATATATATATATATGTATAACTGAATCACGAAAATATGGAACGTAGTGAATATATAAATAAAGATAAAATCCACAGAAGGCAAAACACTGGAGTGCTGCAGTGCTGACACTAAAGTCAAACCATTTTATGAGCGGACTCCAAGACCATTTCCAGCCTGCCAATTCTCCTTAATCCGGCTGCCTTTCCTTCACTAAGAAAGAAGGAGAAAAATGACAAACTTGTCGATCTGGCAAACTTGCTGTCACTTCTTCACTTGGGTCAGATCACTGAGACCCTTAGTCAAATCGTATAAAATGGGTCGAGATAATCTTCCGTATTCATTGTCTCGCACAGCAAGCTTCCGTAAACACCATGGAGAGTTCCCCACGCCGTGTCCTTCGTCCTGAAGAACGCGAAATGGCATACAATGTGTACCAGTTTTTTAAATGGGAAAAAGAAAATGGAATTTCAGTTTGGCATCAATCAAGCAGTCAAACGTGCCGCAGATGTAACGAAGATATCAAAAACTACTTTGCATCAGATTTATAAGGAAGCTAAAGAAACGGAAGAAGAATTTGGAGAGCTGGATTTTGGGGAGGAAAAGAAAGGAAAGGATCAAAACGTAACAAATGTGGACGATTTCGATCGATGCGTTATACGGCGAACTGTATTGGCTGTTTATGCAAGGAAAGAAATTCCGACGATAGACAAAGTTTTACAACAAGTGAAGGCTGCAAGGAATCATTTAGTAAAGTGCTGCATAAATTGAGAAGTTATATACTTTATTGTTAAAATCTGCTTTAACGAGGGATTTAAACTACCCTTTCTTTATCGTAGTCTGCCCACTTAGATTAAAGAGTCCAAACCAGGTGTAGTTAAATGGTCAGAAGAGATCTGGCAACGTCTCAAATGGGCTCAGGTCACTCATAAATTGGTTATAGTATGGTCAACTAGTTAGCAGACTGAAGGAATGTAGTATGTTTACAAAGAAATATATAAATGACAGAGAGTTATAAAGGAAACATATGTACCTGGAATCCAACACAATTGAAGAATTAATTCTTTTTTTTTTTGTAAACAATAATAACTTTTTGCAAGATGAAAATTTTTACAAAAAAAATTATATTAAACATATGGATATACAGAAAATATATATCAAGTAGCTACCTTGTAATTAAGTAAGTGATTTTTATCTTTTAGGTCATTTCTTCAGACATTTTTCTAATACAGAAGTTGATGTATGCCAGGGCTATTATCAATGTTTTTTCAGTTGTAATTTCAATCAGCTGGCATGTATTATTTGGACCACTGTATTAGAAAGTATTCAGAATATGACCTAAAAGATAAAATCACTAACAATTACAAGGTAGCTGTGATATATATTTTCTGCATATCAAATCATTTAATATAATTTTTTTTTAAATGTACATCTTGCAAAAGTTAATATTGTTTAAAAAAAAAAAAAAGGAATTATTGTGTTGTACTGAAAAAATTTTTAGGTGGTCAGTCACGAACTAGCATCATCTTTGTAATCTCCCTGCTCCTAGACCTTGATCTTAATCCTTTGTGCAAAAACCTCTTAAGTATTTTAATCCTGTTTGAGTTACATTAATTCTTCAATTGTATTGGTTCAGGTACATATGTTTCCTTTATAATTATGTCATTTATATGAGCTTTCTTCATAAACATACTATATTCCTTCAGTCTGCTAAGTAAGGACTTTAGTGTCAGGCTGCAGCACTCCAGTATTTCCGTTTCCTTCATTAGATTTTATCTTTATTTATATTTATATATATATATATAAATATATATATATATATATATATATATATATATATATACATATAAAGAGAGAAGTCTGATATTTGAGACAAGCAACTGTATATAAACTCATACTAGACTTCCTAATAGATTAACATATTGAAGATGCCAAACCTTGCAGTAACACATTGACAAAAGATTTCTAACATGAAAAAAAGAAAAAAAAACCATTCAGCTGTGCAAAGCCAGATCTGACGGATGAAACTTGTCTTGAATCATTCAACTCGATCTTTTCCCGGATATATAAAATCTAAAAGGAAGGGAGGGGAGCCCCAAATTTAATTTTGAGGACTGAATGACATACAAGAGAGAGAGAGAGAGAGAGGAAATTGGTCAGTGGTCTGATTTCTGTTGATAAAACTGAGCAGGAATTTCCATCGCTCATCGGTCTCCTCGCCTCTGTGGCTCTAAAGTCAGCTTTCACTCCAGGAAATATATTAATCTGAGTCAGTTCACGGAGACCAACATATAGGGTTAAACAAGTGAAGTTACAGAGTCTTTACTAACTGACATCAGTGCCCGTAACACTCTATCCATCGAGGAAAATTCGTTTCAACATCTGAGCAGCTTTGGGTAAGAATGCATCTGAGATGTTTATAAGCCCACTCTCATTTCTGAGAGAGAGAGAGAGAGAGAGAGTATTTAGAAAATGTTAAGATGAACAAGTGGCTTCCGGAGATCTCAGGGTTAAAACAAAGTGAAATGCAGAGTCTTTAATGTACCACTAAAAACTGTATCACTGTACTTAACGTGCAAGATTATTTATTGAGCTTTAGTAAATTGTACCATGAACACAGCAGTTTAAACCCATGTGTTATGAAAAACAGAGAGAGAGAGAGAGAGAGAGAGGGAGTCTCAAGATAAGTCCTTGTTATGTACCTTTGTGAAGGATCATTGTTCCAGGAAGGTCCAGAGCAGTTCGCCTCCACATAATCCTTCAGCAACACGTCCTTTTAAACTAACGAGAAACTAGACAACTATCTTCTCTCTCTCTCTCTCTATCTCTCTCTCTCTCTCTCTCCTCAAATCTACAATGGCTTCAATGTCAAAACAAGAGAAAAACAGCGAATAACCAGCCAGCAAATAACCTCACCTGGACACATGGAGCCATTAGTCTAACCTTAGGACGCCCTACCTGCTGCACAAACTTTTCCACAAGAAAATGGTTTACTGAAATAACCTTTATTCAATCCTCATACATTTAGAATAACCTTCCATGATGGTAGTTCTGCTGTCCCTATCGTTGAACTCTATACGGATAGAACAGAACCAGTCGCCCATCACAAAAAGAGAACTTTGGATACCAGGAGGTCAGTAGTGCGGCCTGTTCTGTGGGTGACACCACGATGGGAGTCGATTAGCATAGCTCCACTTTGATTACATTTCGGCTTTCTTATATACTTATCAGTCACCGGAGAACTGTTTGAAAGTAAGGACTTGGGCTTTTGTGATTGGCCGAAAAGATGATGAGATTTTCAGGAAAAGAAGCGTCTTGGTTTGACGCCAAGTTCACTGTCGGTTGTTTGTTGTTTGTGTTCTGTGCTGAAAGTGTTCTGAGAAATTTAAAGTGTAACCTAATTATTTAGTTTTTGGGATATTTTAAGTAAATTTTCTTAGCCTTTGGTGTAATTTTTTCAGTGAAAATATCATGTTTGGCCTGGTGTGAGGAGTGTTGGGTGATGAAATGCTTTTTGTGAACATACGCAAGGTAAGGCCTTAGTGAAGAAACCGGTGCATTGGGTACTTGTTGGTTGGTTGTTCCTTGGCGGGAGGAGGCCTGCTTTGGTAATTGCAAACGTATGAACTCTGTCCGTTTGGTTAGACGATATGTGGTATGAGGTATTTCTTCGCGGTTTTAGGATCTTGAAAATTTTGACACGGCAAATATAAACCATTTCTCGTGAACTGGCTGGTGACACTGGTGATTGTTTGGATTTACAGGGAGAAGGTTCTTTGTTAAGGAGAATCTTAATTTTCAAAACTGCGGTTCATTATCATTTTTTCTGAACTTTATGAAGGAGAGGCATGTAAGCTTTATCTGAAATTCCTTCTTAATTGCAATGTACTATAATCTACAGAACTCTAGCCATGGTCTGTTTAATCCTTTTTTCATTAAAACGATGTACCAAAGACAAATTTGCAGAAGTGTCCTATATCTAAATCTTTGAACTTGGTGAACGCGGTATTTTAACTTTTCTGCTTTTTGTCATAATTTTCTTAAGTTTAACTTCAGGGTAAAGATTTTTAAGCCTTATGGAGTCATGAGAACGAAATTTATGTATTATCGTAAACTTAGCAACAGTGCTTTATTTACAATGGCTGGTCTTCTGAAAGATTCAGGTGCTGGCGAGTAGTACAGGTGTTTGAGGCTAGAATGTTACTAGTAGTTCGGATTAGGCTAGTTACTGAAATCGCTTATTGTGAAATTACTTGCAGAAATTTGTAGCCTTGATAGGAAAAGCAACTGTGAAACAGGAAAACCTTAAGGCTATTTTACAGCAAGTATACAAACATTGCATAAGTATTTAAAAAAAATGCGAATACTGCCAAGAAAATGGAACCGCAAAGAAAATTTAGTATTCATACTTTTGATAGTGCAACTTTGGCGTGCGGCATTAGAAAATTTTGCGATGTGTGGCAAATTACGTCGTGAAACTGTTAGGGACAAGAATAAGCTGGCTTTAATTCAGTGGCGAAAGCAAGGCTTTGCAGTATAGTTCCTCCCGTTAGGTACGTGTTTATAGCCCGCAGCCCGGGTAACGTCAGTGAATCCGGAAGTGTCCTTGATGTAGCATGTTATTCCGGGAATTAGGTAAAATGGAAGGTGTGCTTATGTTTTAATAGCCCTCATTAACTTTATTGGCAAACTTTTGTTTAATAGACCCTCATTTACTTTAATGGCAAACTTTGCTTGTCTGTTACATGCGTCTCAAGTATTTGCGAGGGCAACCTGTCAAACATTTTACCACACCAGTAAAGAATATCTTAAATGCAAGAAATCTGAGCGATTAACTTAGCTTTTCGCAAAGATTAGATTATAACCTTGACTGTAACTATTCGTAAACAACTTAAGTTAATTTCAATACCGATGGTAAACCACTGTAGTATCTTTCAACTTCAAAACTGGCAGACAGGACATCACAGCCACTTTCTAAAGGGACTGGAACTTTAACTTAATGGTCGGTTCCCTAACACTAAATGAACGTAGACTTTTAGGTTATTGTATGGTAATTCTATAGGGTAGCTCCGCGCCTGTTTTTTATTTGGGTAAACATTTTATTCTCGTAGTATTACAATATATACTAATTTGCTGTACCGCATAAAGGATACTTGGGTCTAGATGATTAAGGGCTCTTGTCCTCTGGATAGCTTAGTCACTAAATGAACAAGAATTATTGCTACTTAAGGCAAGCCTGCGTAGTTAAATTCTACCTGCAGGTTACGTGGGATTGCTTGTTGCTTATACCCTTTCCAAAATGTATAGATCTCTCTGGCGTGGTTGTCTGGGTCTTCGCAGGTAAGGCATATATGCCAAATGTATAACAACAACAGCGAGATGAAATCATTTCTCCCATTATAGATGTCAAATAAAATCTTTTTCGTTACGCTGAATTCCAAGTCTATTACTTAGGTTCACGAGTGATAGTTTTTTTAAGCAATTACAAGAAACGGAATCAGTGTTTCTATCAATATGGCATCTCATTTTGGTGGCGTTGCCAATACCTCACACACGGATCCACGTGCGTTTAAATCCACGGGTAAGCAGCTTAGATTTTCTCTAGGGAGCACTTTCGGTGGTCAGGTCATCACGGTATTATTATGTCTGGAGGCATTTCTCGTTTCTACATATACCTTGATTTCTTAACATCGTAGGTAAAGAATAAATTGGTAAGCAAGGAAATATGAAATAAAGCATAACAGTAAGTTTGGCAAGAGAAAATAAACATTCGTATACAGACAGATCTGTCTCTCTCTCTCTTTCTCTCTCTGAAAAATAATAGATTGGAAACAATTACTAAATATTGCTTGGATACGATATGGCAACAACGTTTTGGCCTGACTGAAGGGTAGAGTGACTTTGACACCAACTTACAAGAAGTCATTCGGTCATCTCACAGACATGGATAGACATCATCTTCACAGCCGAGAAAAGGCAATCGTCTACAAAGTAAATAGGTATTTTCAAGATGAAAAGGCGAATGGAGGGCCTATGTTATCCCATAAAAAAGCTCTCGCTCGGACAGCTGCTGCAACAGGTTTCAGCGAGAGTACGGTTAAAAGAGTCTGCAGCAAATTAAATGAAGAATGGTGGGCAGACTCTGAGCATGAGCAGCCTGTATTTTCGTCACCGAAAAATCTCGACCTGCAACCGTCACTGCTTTGGATGATTTTGACACATGCGTCATTAGAAGGGCAGTTCTGTCCTCTTATGAAAGACAGGAAATTCCAACTCTGGACTTGATAAAAGAGGAATTAAAAGAAAGAATATCTTTTAATGGCTGCCGTGAATCCTTCGTAAGGTTCTCAATGAAGATAGGATTCAGATTTAAGAAGGTTGATGGGCGCAAATTTCTCTTGGAAAGGCGAGATGTAACTGTAGCTCGGTCAAGATTTTTGAGAGAGATGAAGCGTCGCAAGGAGCCAGGGCAGAAATTCGTGTATCTCGACGAAACTTGGGTCAATCAAAATTACACTGTTCAAAAGTGTTGGACAGACTTATCATCCCAGCAAGCTACGGGGTAAAACCTCCCACCGGTAAAGGAAGCCGATTGATAATTCTACATGCAGGAACAGAAGACGGTTTTGTCAACAATGCAGAACTGGTTTTTCAAGCTAGAAATGGGGACTACCATGAACAGATGAATGCTGAAGTTTTTGAAAAATGGTTTAGGAATCAGTTGCTACCGAACATCCCTCCCAACTGTGCAATCGTGATGGACAACGCATCATACCATTCTATGCAACAGGAAAAGTATCCAACCTCATCTTGGAAGAAAGAAAACATAAAGCATTGGTTGATAGAGAATGGCGAACAGCCAAGTGATGATTTGCTGAAAATTGAGCTGTATGAACTCGCTAAACGACTTATTAATAACATGGGAAAAAAGTATAAGATTGACGAAATTGCAGCTGAAGCAGGGCATAAGATAGTACGTATACCACCGTACCATTGCCAATACAACCCTATTGAGCTCATATGGGCTCAAGTGAAGTCTTATATAGCGAAAAAGAATACGTTCAAACTGGCAGACCTTAAAATTTTAGTGCAAGAAGCATTGAACAATGTCACGGCGGAAAACTGGAAGAATGCAGCGGAGCACGTAGAGAAATTTCAAAAAGAGGATGCCCGGCAAGATGTGGCTGTAGACAAGTTGGTTGACAGTTTTGTCATCAACATAGCTGATAGCTCTGATGACGAGTTTTCTGAATAAATTATATATAAAAAAGAGAGGATTAGGCCTACAGGGGAAACCTCTCTCGAAAAAAAAAACGCACCTTGACTTTTACCTCAGTGGTGGTGTGGAAAAAAAGTTTGATTGAAAAAAAATAGTCTTTTAAAACTTATGATTGTCACTCCTCGTTATAGATAATATATAGGCGACAAAGACGTTTATTTTAATTCGTAATTCGAAAAATGAACAAGAAATATATCACCTATTTCTATAGCATTAATTAAATACTTTTAAGTATCTAATTGTGTAATAATGATAAATGTACATCTATCTACAAGTACTGACAAAATAGATAAGGTGATCATATGTAAAAAAAAAAAAAAAAAAAATCCGTAAGATTTAGAAAAGAGAGAGAGAGAGCAGGGCGGAGTAGGAAGGAGATTAAAGTACCTGGAAATCAAAAGCCCCAAAAATCTTATAATTATAGCCTCAGGGTTTGTCTCGAAGACATTTAAAGGTCTGTCACACACGTGTCAGTAGCCTGTTTTCGTAAAACTGGCGATAGGGCAGATCTTTAAAAGCCTCGCCAGAGAGATCTGTTCGTCGTGGCAAGAGTATACTAAGGAAGAGATCAGAACCATCTAGGAAATTGAAGCAGGAAGGTCAGTCAATTTCTAGCGTTTGAAAGCTGAGCTATTCAAAATATTGATAAAAGTTCATTCATGGTGGTGTTGATTTAGTTATGTTCATGTGCTGAAATAATTTAATGGTGTATATAAAGTCTTATGTTCCTTTTAAAGAAACAACTAAGTTAATGGTTTAGACTGAGCTGGTTTCGCGCCAACACGGGAGCTAAAGTCCCTTGTGTGAAGGCCTTTTAGCTGGGTATCCTGTTTTAATAGTTGTAAGCATTCATTCTGTTAGCTTTAGGGATCAGCACAAATCCCTCTTATGTAATGTATTTTCGGAAATCCACGCCTAACTCGATTTTTTTTTTTTTTTTTTTTTTTTTAGCCATTAGTACTAAAGTTCAATTGCTTTGTACCTGCATTGCTCTTGATGGTTAGTTTATACTGGATCCTTGCAGTAGAATTGCCCTTTTTCTTAAATTTGTCAGTACGTTTAGTATCCATACTCTTATGAAACAAGCCCCTAAGTTTATTTCAATATTGCCAGTAAGCAAACTGCTTTCTAGCTCTTAACTGTTCATGGCGTTTCGGGTCATCCAAAATATACTGTGATGGTATTTTCTCATATCCCTATGTTTTCCATCAGCTGGGTATATTCTAGCAACTGGTAGTGTCGTATATGAGCGACTGCAGTATGAATATTTTCAAGGTTTAAAAGTATATATTTTTACCTATACGCATTCTTTGCCACTCTACTGTAATCTCATTCCATAGATTGCCTGACCCTTATAACTAGTACATATTTGGTGTAGAGAGAGGCATCTGTACAGTAAAGTTCGTATCGCATGAGTCCCTACCTTGTTCTCCATTACTTTTCTTAGGTCTTTGTTTATTCATTTGATTGTACTTTTTTCAAATGTTTTTTTTTTTCTGTAACATGGTAGTGGCAGAATGTTGCCTTTTGACCACATTGAAATGTAAGAGGTAGTTCCATTGGTATTTCAGCCTGGTAGGTTGCTAAATCCGAGTGAAGTAAAGTGTGAAGAGTGGAAGCGGTATTCTTGTGGCCTTAAGAATTAGATACTAACCTTCCCTTAGAAATCTCAGAACAGTAACTACAGTCAGGTGGTTTTCGTGTTCGTTTCGGAAAGCTAACAGGGTCAGACACTTGCCACAACTTGTTTTGGTAAAGTTCCTTGCTTGATGGTGGATACTGAATCATTATAGTACAGATTAACTGAATAAGTATATTGTTTGAGTTTGATTTTGCCCAAACAAACTAAAGGAGCTTGGGAGTAAAGTTGAATTTTTCATATTCTATGCACAAGTCCTTAAAATTGACACGAATGAGTAGTCTTACTCTTGAGCTTTGGGAAATTTCGTTAAGTCTTTATAAATTTCATACCCCTATGATGGTACTGAATTATAGGGTTTCCATTCGCTAATAATAGTTTTTGGTAATGCTGTTTTTATAGGTAACGACCGTCTTAATGCCCAATAGTTTTCTCTCTCTCTCTCTCTCTCTCTCTCTCTCTCTCTCTCTCTCTCTCTCTCTCTCTAAATTCTGAGTGGGACTTGGAAAGCTTTGTAGATTTAGACTTGAGATTATTACTCCGCAAGAGGACCTATTTGGTTAATGTGAGAGCCACAAAATCATTTGGTGGTTGCTTTTATAGTTTTCATAGATGGTTAAGGGATAACTCAATTTCTCTATCTGAAAGTGACTTTAAGTTCCGAGATTTAAGCATGACAGAGTATATTTGGACTAGTATATTTGGACGAGTATATTTGGACGAGTATATTTGGACGATAATAGGTATATTTGGACGATAATAGGAATAAAGTTCCAAAAGTAGTCACTCGGAAATAGTGCTAAAGGTAGTCACTCAGAAAAGCAATAATTATCTGTAAATTCTTGAATGGTCAATTTGTCGAGCAAATAACGTCAGTCAAGCAGACGTTAATTTTATTCTGAAAAAAAATGTGGTGTTACTCTTGCATTGATTTTGTTAATTTGTTTGAACAGGTAGTGTCAGAACAGTTGTGCTGGTTGTTGGTACCGAAGTTCTCATCCTGAGACTAAATTTCCACAGTTCTTATGGAAGTTCTCCTATATCGGTCCGTGTGGTACTTAGCGAATTCATTTTTGTTTAACATGTCGTTGCCTTGCCTGTTTTTCAAATTACAAAAATTGAGGTCGATAATTTCAAAGCTCGTGGGGAAGCTTTTATTGGCCATGTAATAACCTTTTGGGTTTTTGTAAAGTGTCTCAATGCACTCTAGACATTTCATGTTTTTTTTTTTAGTGCTTGCTAATGACTTGATGTTATAGTTCTTTGTAGAAATGCATTATCCCAGTTCCCCTAACACAAACTCCAGCACGAGTGCCTCCCTATGAGGCCCCTTTCGGCCTAAATTTAATATTTTAAAATTTGGGTAAAGTTGTTTGTTCGTCAACGAATCTTGGTAGTAGTGATTTTATGCTTATCACAGGTTATTTAATTTTTTTAGATTTCGCTGCATGTTAATTTTTTCGGACTGATATGTGTAAGCCTGTGGCTTAGTGGATTTTTTTTTTAATGGAAGACCTAAGGATTTTAGTTGCTTGAATTAAGTATTCCTTTGAGTTAAATGTGGTTTTTAAGTGTTTAACTTGCATCATGAAAGGTTTAAGTTGTAGCTTCTCGAGATTTGATATTTAAATGGCTTTAGTATCATTAAATATTTAATGTACATCCTCGATCAGTGTTTAGTTTCCTAATACAGATAACAAGAAAGTGTCACTTCCGAAGAAGTTTATAGCATACTGCAATGTTCCACCAAACTTTAGTCATTATTTTACCGTTTCTTCAGTGGATTGTGGAAACTGCTTACTAGTTTCACGATCAACTATGGGTTTGTCAATATTTAAGACATAAAATTTTTAAATTAGTTTGAGCGGTAATTGCTACGATGTGACTGCAAAAATCGACGTTGCGTGAAGTTGACTTACTTTGGCTCTTATCTTTTTATAACTGAAGATCAGAAGCTGAAATATTCAGTTCTTCTACAGGTACCCTTTACACTTTTATTGTTTAACATTTAATTTACCTTGTCATCGTTATTTTACGATTTTGCTGAAATAGCTCTTTGGTATTCTCGTAATTTTTGATGAAAATTCCGGTTTTAATATTTGATATTGGCCAGAAGTAAGCAATGAATTCACTAACAGATCCAGTGAAGTATATTATAAACTAGTGTAATTCTGAATTCTGAAAGAAGTCAGCTGAGAGTCCCGACAGTTAGTTGCTAATAAACTGTTTATAAATCAGATTTGGTGCTGAAGCTTGAGGGGAACTTGAGGGTTTTGAGAAACAGACACATGAATGTAGATGTTAAGTTATAGCCCATAAAAAAATGCGCTGCGCAATAACGACAATCAAGGGGACAAACTAAGTGGGATAGTTCTTAAATACAGTATAATTATTGGAACGCTCATTGAATTAAAAATGAAGGATGAAAAGGATAGACTGTCAGGGCAAAGGAAGCAAAACCAAATACCTTGTAAAATAGGGTAACCCAGGAAATGAAACTAAAGCGTATAAGCAGAGCTCATATTTAAATTCTCCGTCGAAAATGGTTCTTTCAACACCACGGGCGGTGAGGTTAAAGCATATTTTAATTTTTACTGAATTATTGAGTTAATGCTAATGGTAAATTTATTTTGTACTTTTACAGATTTCGCCGATCAGGAGTACCACACTATCTATGGAACAGCCTCTTTAAACATTTTTCGATGGCGCCAAGGATTGTTTATGAAGACTGCAAAGCTTCGTTCTTGAAGTAAGGGGTTGAAAAGAAACCTAATATTGAATACTAGTTGAGTAGATAATACATTAAAAATTTTACTTTTATCGTATCCTGTTTTGGTGATGGGTTCTGTATAAATCAGACATAACTAAAATTGCCCTACTTGCCAAAAATTTCCACTTAACCCCTCTGACTAGCAAATGATGGTAATGACGTGACGAAAACTAGTGGTTTTTCCAATCAACTTTTAGTCTGGAAAATCTGAAATGGTTACTAATTTAAACTTTTAAAAAATAGATTTAAAATCCCAAAAGACTGTGAAATGGCTAAGATCTTAGTGGGAATTTCCTTGACGTAAAAAATTTTTTCCTTTAGTGATTAAACTGGCAATGACCATAATTAGTGATTACTGGAACCTCTCAGTTCAGCATGATTTGATTTCGTAGCCATTTGCATTTCTCAAAAAAAAAATAAATAAATAAAAATCTGGAGTCCAAGTAAATAGCACTTATGTGACAATGTAACTTACTGGTAGGTAGTTACATTACTTGCCTATGAGTGAACACAGAAAGGTTGGTAGTGTAATGGAACATTGGAATGGAAGTGGCAAGTCTGATTGTCACTTGAGAACTGACTATCCAATAGTATTGCAAGAGTTTATAGAAAAGTAAAAACTGAAAACTTAGAGGTAATGTAAACGTTGAACTCCAAATAAGTCCTGATAACTTTACGCACTGAAATGATCAACTTAAACTCAACTATGGAAGTGGAAGTTGAATGAATATAAAAAAAAGTGGCTTACATTGAAAAATGACGCTCTTGCTCGCGTAAGAAATCAGGTTTTTAGGACTTGCCCCCTAGTAGTTTTAATTGAATTCTTTTGAGCCTTTTCTCCAGCAAAAGAATTATAAGTAACAATATAATCCATCACGGCAAACCAGTCTTAGACTTCAGTGCCCATGCAGCAAACTTGCAAAGTAAGATTTTTTTGTAACCAAAAGAAAACATTACAAGAAAACCATGGAACTGAATAAGACACTCCTGTAGAGCAGTTGTAGGCTACTTGACCTTTACTGTACTTTATTTTGACGTGATGGTCTTAGTTTACTTAGGCTTTACAATTTTTATAAAGTTTAGTTGGAGCTATATTTTAAGATTGCTTGACAAGTTACTTTGTCGTAATTTCAACTAGTTCTGCCTATGTGCATAGTCATGACATAGTTAAGCAAAGCTGAACACTTAGTTAACTTTGTCGGTATCAGTCGAGGTCAGCAGTAGAATTTTTTTTTTTTTTTTAGGAAATTACTTTCGGGCAGTGATTAAGGATCAGTTAAACCTTTTTCACATAATGCATAACTGATCCAGAACATAGCTAAACCCTCCATACGTAAAAACTTTTGAAATTCTGGATGTCCAAGTCCACTAAAGAATTCCAAGATACTAAATTTTCTCACGGTTTGCATTCCCCACTAAGAAAATCTGGTGCATGCTAAAATTTCTCGTACTGAGCAACTTTAAAGTGCAAGTTGTAGTTCGTCGGAAGTTTGACAAAACCAACGTTGGGTTATCTTTCTTTTCTAAAACACAATGATCAAAACACATGTATTCCTTGTGGGAATCGGTTTCTTCTGATTTTTGTCCTGAGTTTGATCCACTCTTAAAGCATATAATGTCCAGTTTTGAAGCATGACAATAAATCTGGAACTTAGGTCGAAGTTTTTCAATTAGACTTTATGAAACTGAAATGCCTATAACTAATAAAACATATTAGCTACTTGGAAATAACTCATGACAGGGGCTCTCAGACTGGGGTTCGCTGATCCTCATTAGTTTACACTTACACTGAAGGGATAATTGAAGCAATACTAAAAGTTATTTTGTTGCAGATCAGCCTTCGTTGACAAGATGAGTCAAGATTCAACCGCATTTCAAGACCAGGGAGAATTAACTTTCTTCAAAACCTCAGAAGTGCCGCCTTGCAGCTCATTCAGGCTTTGCCTCTAGGCGTCGCGTCGTCGTCGCGACTCAATTATATTTTGCACTCGCGAACTGACTCAACCGTCCTCTGCACTCAGTCCAGTCGTCATGTAGAAGAATAATGTCGGTTGAAGAGAAATTTATCGAAGTGGAACTTGGACTTTTCCTGGATCTATTAGAAGAATGAATCTAATATAAAAATTAGAGCAAGGTTCCAGAAAGAATGAAAATTGTTCTTTAATGTGTATGAATCTACTATTTATCAGTATCAGTAACATTTAACAAGATATGGTCTTCACCAGTTTGTTTTTGAATATTTAATATCAGTAACATTTAGCAATTTATCAATTCAATATTTACGAATTTGATTTAAAGCCAGCAATACGATGCTAAAGTAAAGCAACATTTAACATTTCGCAATTTATTTTTCAGTTCAGTGTTTACGAATTTGATTTAAAACCATCAATACAATCCTAAGGAAAAGCAACATTTACCATCACTTTAAATATATTCACTCAGATGCTGTAACTACAGTCTATCCTTAACAAAAAGCTCTGATATTCAGGACCACAGCAACTACAGTCTATCCGTAACAAAAAGCTCTGATATTCAGGACCACAGCAACTACAGTCTATCCGTAACAAAAAGCTCAGGTCATCAGGTCATGCTGCGATGTCGGTCAGTCGTGTTTTTGCCTTTTGTGCAAGACTAATGGCAGCACATGCGATGGTAAATTTAGCGTTGGTGTCGGATAGGATAGTGGTGCTGGTGTTTGTGCTGCATGTAGTGTTTGTGACTGCTAGGCTGTTGGGTATAGCTAGAATGTTGAATTTATGCTGGCGTTTGTGCTACATGTAGTGTTGGTGACTGCTAGGCTGTTGGGTACAGCTAGAATGTTGAATTTGTGCTGGCGTTTGTGCTGCATGTAGTGTTTGTGACTGCTAGGCTGTTGGGAATAGCTAGAATGTTGAATTTGTGCTGGCGTTTGTGCTGCATGTAGTGTTGATGACTGCTAGGCTGTTGGGTATAGCTAGAATGTTGAATTTGTGCTGGTGTTTGTGCAGCATGTAATGTTGGTGACTGCTAGGCAGTTGGGTATAGCTAGAATGTTGAATTTGAGCTGGTGTTTGTGTTGCATGTAGTGTGGTGACTGCTAGAATGTTGAATTTGTGCTGCATATAGTGTTGGTGACTGCTAGGCTGTTGGTTATAGTGTTTTAAGTTAGTCTTCTTCATGAGGTACGGATGTGGTGTTGGCAATTATGTTGGTTATGGTACTTTTTGCATTGAATGTTGGTAGTAACAGAGAATCAATAAATAAGGTAGAGGTATATCCTAATAAAACAAAGCTGTCAGAAACGAGAGAATTTCCAAAGTTTAAAAATATTTTTACTTAGAGCAGTAATCTATTTAATGAGAGCAGTAATCTATAATTAAACTGGAAAGTCTTGCTAAAACCACATCGAAGGTGTGAAGGGAATCTAAAGTTTGTGAAGAGGCTAGTCTCGTAAGGGTAAAATGTTATATTCCCATCTGTAAGATATCACTGAAGTGATATAAAATTGTCGAATGTTTAACCAAATACACAAATATAATTACTAAATTTACTAATAAACCTTTGAACCCCGACTAGATTCTATGAATGCAAACTTCTGATAACACGAGTATTTGGAAAGAAATTTTGTCCGAGGTTCTTTCATGTGTTGAAATGTGAGGGTATGTTTACCTGTGCTGTGCTTGTACACACCGTATATAATCAGCGAACTATAAAAAACTAAGATATTGCTAAATACTGCTAAATGTTACTTAAGGGGCCGTTCAAAAATTACTTAACGCCTTAGGGCGGGGAGGGGTTATTGTGATGTGTTATGAGTGACAGTGGGGGGCAGTGGTCGGAAGGGGGTGCAGTCATAATTTCCCCAACCTTTTCAGATTTTTTCCGTTTCTTTTGAAAAGATGCAAATGTAGAAGGGCTAAAGAGACATAGTAAAGATTCTGCAATAGACTTTTATTATATTTCAGTAATGATGAGAACATGGCATTTAATTTTTGCATGATTGTTTAAAAAATATTACAAACTCGACCCATTTGTACTTCAACATTTTCAACTATACGTATTACATGAGACAGAAAATCACGAACTCGTCCCTGTTCTGAGCTCCGACATTCTCTATTTTATGCACAAATGACATAGATAAATATCACATTAAATTAATCCCCTTCTAATTATGACGTAAGAACATTTTCATTTTAAATGTATGATTCTTTAATATCATACCATAAAGGTATTAAGAAAAACCTGAAGGTAATCATTTCAGGTGTTAAGCTAAACTTTAATATATTATTGTAACTAAAAAGGAAACATACTAATTCAGGGGTGGGGGTTACTAGATGATACATAATTTTCTGGGGGAGGGGGGTTGCGTGTCCGGACATGTTTTGAGGCGTGACAAGGGGTCTGGTCAAAAAATTACCAAAAGTGTTACGTAATTTTTGAACGGCGCCTAAATAAGATTGATTGGTTTTACAATAGGTAATATTTTGTTGTACTGGTTTCAAATAGGCAATTATGTAAAAAAAAAAAAAAAAACTTCCCCTCAATTTGCTGGTAGAAAAGTGGAGCGTTGGCTGAAGATTTCACGATTGATTGTTTTTGCTATTTCAAGGTCATTTTTCTTTAATGATTTCGATAATCTAAAATTAGATTGACTTAAAAGCTCAATCTGTCCATGCTTTGAGAAAGCATATCACTCATAAGGAGAGAGAACTTTAAACTCGTGTAATTAGCATTCATGGCAATTTTTGGAACCATCGTAATGGATGGCACTATGACTTCACAGGACATAAAAAAATTTTTTCTAGTTTGGGCGCTCTCTTCTTGCCTTGTGCTTTCTCTTATCTTTCCTCGTGCTTTCTCTTATCTTTCCTCCTCTTTTCCTTCCTCTCTCCTCCACCACTTACTCTCCTCGCTTCCTCCTTTTCTTCTCCTACACCTCTACTTGTCTTCTCACCTCCCTCCTTTTATCTTACACCTCTCTCCTCTCTGCACTTAAATTTCTCTCTTCTACCTTCTCTCATCAAATTTCTATTAATTCCTCGCCCGCCCCTACTCATTTTCCTCTTATCCCCTCTCCTCCACCCTCACAACCAATTCCTCCCTCAGGTCTTAAGCTAGATTAGCAAAACAAAATTCTACCCATATTTTGCTTGCTATATGTATTTTGTTTTGTGCCTGAAAAACCATTCTCTTTTGAGCAATACTATTGCTTTACACTACTTTGGATACGCAGTGTGATGTTTGCAACCATATTTTCAAGGCAGTTTAGATGAAACATTCACAAAAGGTTACATAATGCCAGATTAGCAGTAGGCCATCCTTCCCTGCAAGACACTGTAATCCTTCGATTGCACGGTTTCTTGGCTTTAATCTTCATCTAGAAATACTTCGGAATTTTAATCTTGTTTTCCCTGTCTGACATAGTTCTTACACCTTCAAAAAGTGACATCGCTGTCCCACTATTTGCTACATGGAGCCTGGTCTATTATGGGGTACTTAAAAATGTTCAGGTTGCAATAATCAAAAGTTCAAGTTCTTGTGAAACTAATTTGTTTGATACTGGATTACTAAACTTAAATGTCCTTATTAGTGATTCCTCTATCTTCTCCTACCTACTGTTAAATATTAAGCCAAGAACACAAAAAACGCAACATTTGTACAGTGAATGTTCTGATACGAAATTGCTCATGAAGGCTGAGATACCTAGCTATTTGAACTAAGATTTCCTTCCAGATATTCGAAGTTCTGTATTTTACATTTAAATGTTTCAATTGTTAATCAACATGGTCTTTGGCAAGATTTGCTTTCTCATGCTTGCTTTCTATACGAGAAGGTTTATGATTAATATCTAACATGTCATTTCTAAAATGTGAAGTTCTCTTATTTGTCCGCATATTCATATTCAACCGAAATCTCCTGACAAAATTTCTCTTGTATTTAGCACCGCTTAACTCCTAAGAATGTATTGAATTTCTGAATTTCGTTTGAAATGAAAAATATTGAAATTAGACAACTCTCATTAAAATTATTAATCAGTCATTAAGCGTAATCAATTTTTTGGTGAGGTAAAACCTTTATGTCCAACAGTATTTCGTAATTTGCAACGAAGTGGATTATATGCAATTTGGAGATCTCTTCACTTAACATTTTTGTTTACATCTTTAATTAATACATTCCTTTACACATTACCTCAGTGCCAAAGCCATGTTGATTTCCTTCGTTTTAGTATTCATTTATAACAAATTTCATTTGAAAGGTGACCCTTTAAATTTAACAACCCTCATGTTTCTTCAATACCGTGGTGCGTAGTCTGAATGTACATTTCATCCCCAGTCCACTAAAACAGATTTCAGAAAATCTCTCTAACTAACACTTCTACCGGGTTATCTGTAAATCTGCAAATTTTGAATGCTTTACGATGCTGATTTTTGTAGGGTTATAATAGATTGTCCCTGGCAGCGCATACGTTTTTAAGTTAAATACGCATTTGTCTTAATATTTTCCCTTTTTCATTTTCCTTTCTATATTAAGGGCACTATACACAACATCTCAATGTTTTGGTTGATGTTATTTTAATGTTAATGACTTTGACTTTTTAATTTTAATTGGAAACAAAACTTGAAATTTTTAAAGTGGAATAATTTTATCCCACCGTGCAACATGAGCAATTTCTTAATTAGGACATTCAAACACACCAGCACATGAGGCAATGTTCCCTCAGGTTTATAACTAAGGGATGAGTGCTCTTTAATTTCTTAGAAAGTAGTTCTAGTGTACTATTTCATTTGGCAAGAATCGAGTGACTCTTGCTACATGCATATAAAAACTGATGGGTTACTGTAACTTTGTTTTTCCAGTTAAATGTAGAACAGCTGCATTTGTTTCATGGGTAGTGGAGAATAATTGCATTTCATAACTTTCCTTGTTAGCAACATTTTTAATCTTTTCCTGTTATGCGTAGGTATGAAGCATGTAATATCTGACACAATTCCAATGAGTTAACAGTAGTGTAAAATATAACAATTGTATAAAATGTTTAAGCAAGTTTTAGCTAGTTTAAAAACTATGCTAGTTAATCAATGAATGGTGCACATTATAAGCAATGTGTAAAAGCTTAATCCTGTTACATATATAGGCTACAAAATGGAGCATATGAAAAATCATTTTGCCAAATGCTTTGGTGCTTTTAAAATTGAATTTTACACAATGCAAAAGAGAGCCACCAGATACTGAATAACTGGTGGTTTTGTGTTACATTATGCTTAAAATTAAAAAAAACACCATATGCATTTTGTGCCAAGGTGATATTTCATATGCTCTATTTTAGCGGATTTTAAATGACAGTATTAAACATTTACATGTTGCATGATGTGCAATGATTGTGTTAACTCACTGGCAAAAATAATTTTCATCAATAACATGCAGCTCTGCAGAATTTGTGCAAGAATAATCTCTTTAAAATGTGTATTGTTGCTATGATGAAATTAAAATGCAAAAATATGCTGTAACAAAATACTTGCAAAGGAATTTAATAAAAATAGAGGCTTAAAAACATGCTTTTATTTTCAGAAAGAGTAAGCTATCCTTAATTTTTTTTTTTTTTTTTTTTTCAAAAACAATATTCAGTGTCCCCCTTCACATAAGGGCTGACCTTAAGAACTGAGCTACCTTACACAAATGGAGCCCTTCCCTGCCATCCTGCTTGCCAGATGCCTTTCACAGTTCATAAATGACCTCAAACCAGCTCCCTTGACAAGTGTGGTGTTGTGATTCTTCTCTTAATGGAGATAATTACTATGGTATATTTGCCATGAGTGTTCAGTTCCTGGGAGCAATTCGTCACCTGGGTAATTTCCGGCTGATTAACATTGCCATGAGTGTTCAGTTCCTGGGAGCAATTGGTCACCTGGGTAATTTCCGGCTGATTAACACTTAACTGAAATAGGTATCTAAAACAACTGTATAACAATCCATAGTTGGTTATAGCATAAGACAAGTGCTGTTCAAGCTTTGTTTGCTTGCTGGTAATGAGATTTTATTTGAAAGACAGTAAATTCTCAAAGAAATTTCTTAAATGTCACAGAACCAAAGATAATCTTGGACACTGAAAAACTGAGACACCTTCTGAGTTCCAACAGTAACTTAAGTGTCAAAAGTTTCTATTTTCACTTCACTTACTCAGAGCTAGTTGCCTTGTTAAATCAACATCTCAAGACTTAACGAGCAAAATTAAGGTTCTCCACAAAACTCCCCAGTGCTGTGATGCATCAGGCTAACACAATAGTTTAATTAATACCCTCCGAGGACCTTTGGATGGTCACGCTGGCTAATCGTATAACATTATGGCTGACATAAGCATACTGAAGAGTACTGTTTATACATTGATAACTTGGATAACTATCACAGATTTGAAAGGTTTCCCTTAAATAAGCAGTTTTGGAGAGGCTACTTCAGTTTTGCTGCATATCTTAACTCCTTTAATGCAATATTTAAACCAAGAAACGGAGTCCATTGCTTACGAAAATACTCTCCAAAAGGCACAAGAATAGGCAAAGATCACCCATATTGCTTGAGATAACGATGATTCTGACTATAAAGATGTCATAAACACTAAAATACAAATTATATTAAACCTGGCCTTCAATGACCAAAACACATTGTATTTACAACCACTAGTTATTTGACCATGAAAATATTTCCCCATTCTCCAAGCAAGAGTGTGCTCCATGGCTTGTCCCACATAATTGTCTAAAATTTCTGCTTTGTTAGCCATAAGAAACAGAGAAAAAGTATTGCTTTACGCAATTATGCAGTAATTAACCTGTACAGTAGTATAATTATATCAGCACAACTATAGGAAAAATATTAAGCTACTAGAATTGAATAAAGCACCATTAATATTCATGTAACTTTAGTTTACATATTTGTCACAAGTCACCATAATGAGCCGAGTTATCATTTCAAGTCCAGTACTCTTCATTATATCAAGCTAATAAAAGCTACCTAAAAATCAGTAAAACCATATACATGTCTATGAGATTCTATTCATTAAATGCTTCTTATATGTGCGCATAGAAAAAGTTTATAATATCAATGTTGAATACTCTATTCTGACACTCCTGTCACCACCCTAACTGCATTAATGGCTCAGCACGAGCAAGCATAACCAGTACGAAAATGCTCTGAATAGTCATGTGTTTGGCTACAATCAATTTGGATACCAAGAGCAACAGTCAGTGACTTCTCAGATTGCAACTACCTGACCTTTCATAAATTTAAAGCCATCTATACATAATTAAGTTATTTCCTGCATTGTTTATAGACCAACAAACAAAACAAAAAGCTGCCGTGAATCTGCAGTAGTTCTTAATAGATTATTAAACCCTGGCACTAACGATACTGCAGGCACTTCAAGGTACTCTAAATATCCTTAACAAGCAATTGACATTTTACATTACAACTGAATCCAAACAAATGTGACCCTCATAATTACAAAAATCTTTTCCTTAACATAAGACTCCAAGCAATGTTAAGTAAATTAGTGCTAAAGAAAACTCATCATCTGATCCACTTTTCTCAATTATGAACTAACTTACCATCAAAATACTGCTCAATAAAAATAAAAAGTCAACAACTGAATCAGGCAAAAACTGAATGCAAAATGCAATAAAAATACAATGAATACAAGCAAATCAACAGACAATAAATCTGCCAAAAATCAAGGAGTAAATTCAATCACATAACACACCTCACAGAGGCATTCCCAACTTCCCTTGTCGACAGAATCATTGAAAATCTACCTGCTCAACATTCCATAAAAGGCTGAGATCTTCATAAAAGTACTG
Source organism: Macrobrachium rosenbergii (assembly GCF_040412425.1). Classification (NCBI taxonomy): domain Eukaryota; kingdom Metazoa; phylum Arthropoda; class Malacostraca; order Decapoda; family Palaemonidae; genus Macrobrachium; species Macrobrachium rosenbergii. Next base: position 3,619,056 of record NC_089749.1, on the reverse strand, counting down.
TATATGATGTACCAGTTATCTACATAAGGAGAAAACATGCCAAAGTTAAAATGCAATGATCCCAGACACTTAAAAAGGGAAAATTAACTGGCTTAAACTTCAAAACCAATGCTAACAAAACCAAAGTAGAGGCACTCAAATACAGCTGTTTATCAAATAACATCCAACTTTAGAAATCTCTCAGAGAATGGATAAAAAACTGTGCTAACTCTGGAGTGACAATAGGCTGAACTCTAACACCAAATAAAAAAAATAAACATTTCAAAGAACAAATAACAAGCTGATTTGCTACCCTTCATGGCATTACAATATGTACTTCAACAGGTAATCTATTTGTCATCTACATACAGACATACTGTAAGTACAAACAACAAGGTCTCAAATTTAAAAGTTCATATCTTAACAAATCTAACCAGAAGACACAAAGGTTCCATGCAAACATTGTAAAAATGGCATTAATAATAACCATTCCAGCACTAAGCTGTGTCTGTTATGGGGAGCAATTCTCCATGGCAGTTAACTATTCCAGTCTCAAAATTCAAGAAGACATTAGTCCCACAGATGTGAAGAGCATAAAAAATTATCAATGAGATCAACTGATCAAAACATTCCTGCAGCAACTGTAGCTTTTTTTTTAATCTTTTTCTGCAAGGCCAGTTGGAGATTGTGGGACAGTGTCTCCAACCTGTAAATGGTACTTGCAATAATTACTAGAGCAATATAAGGCTCATTTCACAACATCCAGCAAACTAGAGAAAAACAATCCACACAGATTAAAAAAGAAATTTTATAATACTCACAACAACCAAAGCTAAACACAACAGACAATCAATAACAAGTAAACAAGTCCAGGTCTCTGCACACCACAACATATTAAAAAAATTAACACCAAAGTGATTTCCCAACTACACTGTGGACTAGACTGTCTACTATGCACAGAGATCAACCTCATACCCTCACCTAACAGATGGTATTCATGTGTTTATTTCTAAGGAAGAGCAAAATCTTTCCATTTCATCATACACTCAAGGCTTGTACCAACAAGCATGATAATCTGATTCCTCTTGAAGTTCATGCAGTTAATTTACCATAAGTCTAACACACATATCTCCATTACCTTGTGAACAGTTATTCACATAAGTTCCTTCAGATGTAGCAGAGAAAACATTATCATCAGGCTACCACTTGATCAAAATGTATCTAAAGTAAACTTTATTTGTTGCTTTTACTTTAGATGCATTTAGAGGGTGTCAAATAGCACTCTACTCAGCAAACCAAACTTACAGTGACTGTGAGGGCAATGGAATATCCATGCCAGAATATCTGAAGAAACAAAAAATCCCCACCAATTCAAAAGGAGAGGTAATAACAATCATCACGACAGAACCTAAAGACAACAATCAATTAATACCATCCAAACAAGGAGGTACTTTGCATCCCAAAACAGTTAGAATATTGGTTTCTATAGATATCAAGCTGCATAAGAATCATGAGAAACAATCAAGTTGACCTGCTGGCCAAGCATGACTGAACTATGTAGCAATAAAAGTCCTCATATAACATCAAAATAAACAAAGGGCTTAAAATCACAGCTGACAACACCTAAGTGCAACCCGGCAGTGGCTCTTACAGATGTCAAGATCTCCAAAATGTTATAAAGAGGCCAAAAACCTTCAACTACTTCCCCTCACCAAGGACAAGAAAACTTAGCAGAATTAAAGCAGCCCATAGGCTATGACTGGACTCTTTAAAATTGAGAATACTAAACTGACACCAAGAAGCCTGAAACACCATCAACAAACTAATGAAGACCTTATCATAGGCATCAACTTCTTCAGTGGTTCCGAGTTCTCTATCAGCTGCTTTGACCAAACATGAAAAATGCTTCATCTTAAATCTAGACACATCCACTATTCCATCTTATTTTCTTATACTATCACAATAAAAAACCCCAACAGAAAAACCCGGCAGTGGCTCTTACAGATGTCAAGATCTCCAAAATGTTATAAAGAGGCCAAAAACCTTCAACTACTTCCCCTCACCAAGGACAAGAAACCTTAGCAGAATTAAAGCAGCCCATAGGCTATGACTGGACTCTTTAAAATTGAGAATTCTAAACTGACACCAAGAAGCCTGAAACACCATCAACAAACTAATGAAGACCTTATCATAGGCATCAATTTCTTCAGTGGTTCCGAGTTCTCTATCAGCTGCTTTGACCAAACATGAACAATGCTTCATCTTAAATCTAGACACATCCACTATTCCATCTTATTTTCTTATACTATCATAATATAAAACCCCAACAGAATGGATCGAGGCATGCAAAAACTTCCTTACAAATTCCTGCCAAAATTTTCATTAACATTCTTCTCTCTCCTTATTAGTTCCATAATACTAAACAAAGACTACACTTATCATCTTTTCTTAACACTTCAGCTTATCACTAAAATGCCTAAATAGAGAGCTTATCTTTCATATCCTTTGCTATTCAAATAACTCAAAATTATTCTAAGCTTTTCTAACTAGTTTTCTGAATCTAAGCTGTAGGTAAAGTAGTGCCCATAACCCATGCACAGAACAATCAGCACATATGGCTTACTTCCATAAAAAAAAATCTATGCTGAAATACATCAGATTAATTCAAAGACCGCAACAACAGCCTCAAAAACTAAAGTAACCTTAAACCTCACATCATGAAAACCAAAGTAAGTCACTCTAATACAACTGTCCATCAAACAATACCAACCTTTGAGACCCCTCCTGGAATGGGTAGAAAACTACATACTTTGGAGTGACATTAAGCTCAATTTAACACCAAACAAATTGTCATAAGTATAAAAAACCACCAGAGTAACTGGTTTTCACTGCTTTATATTAATCTAAGAGAAACACTTGCCGTATGCTTGCAGACATACTGCATTGTCACCAATTTAAACATATCTCTGATCTCAAAAAGCCTCACCAGCATACATAAAGCACACAGTGCAAAAAAGGCTTTGAGGACAACCATTCAGTTACAAGAGAGGACAATGAATCAACTAGGGGCATTGACTAATGCCACACCATTGGATTCATCCAACAAAAACACTAAACAGCGAGCTTCCAAACTGTCCATAGTCATTCATAAACCAACCATGATTTTAAATGTCAAGGAAAGTATACAAAATCAAAGTCATAAGTAAAGTCATTAGTATACATCATGCAGCTTTAAATATGAAGAATAACTGAAGTCTATTTTGAAGGCAATACTGCAAATGGCCATCAACCTTAGCTACATGATGGGATAAGTTTTGTCAGTGCTTAAACCATTTGCAAGATGGACTGAAATTCAAAACAGATTCCTACTCCTAACTGACAATGCTTAGAATTATCCTAAGTCAAAGAGTGACTGGTTTTAGAAAACTGAGGTAATGATCCCGCCCTTAGACTAAGGGGTCATTATTAGGTTTAAAGTCTACTACCACAGTATAGTATATAATGAAGAGCCTGCAAGACAACAATATAGAACAAGGCATCACACTATGGCTAAATCTGAACTGAATGAAGCTAAAACTAATAGCTACCAACAAGCACTCTAACCTGAACTGAATGAAGCTAAAACTAATGGTTACCAACAAACACTCACTCTATCTTATTATTCAGCAAATTTTTACTACAAAACAGTATTCAAGTGACCTAAATAAATAACCTGACTGACTGCCAATACAGTAGTTTAGTGTAAACATCAGGTTACCCAGGAATAAATTGCACTGTCAAATACTTAAATACTTTCCATTGGTCTCTTCTTACCTAGTTGTTCATCTTCATTACCTTTCTCTTATTTTCACCCCTGGAAACGAGTCCTGTTAGGCTACAAACAGCTAAGTGTTGCAGAGGAATCTCAAGATTCAAATTACAGAAGTGAGGTTACTAAACTCCTCTAAAGAAAATATGGAACCACATTTTCCTTCTGTGTATAATCCTGGTACATTGAAAGGACAATGTACTGTTGACATGACTGCAAGTACAGTATCCTTGACAGCATATTGACATAACTTTTTAAATACTTAATTTCCTTGAGCACCTAACTCTAATTAGAAAATATCTGTCAATGTTAACAAATGATCAAAACAAAACCACATATCATATAAGGAGAGCAATAAAAGCCCATATTCCAAAAAAAAGGGGGGGGGTTATAATAACATGGGTACTGCATTTCCTTTCAACTAACCATTGACATGACTCCGAATCAGACCAGGTAACTAGAATCAATAATCCAAAATAAGCATGTACTGCATATGAGAAGACCAATGGTAAAAACAGAGACCACTTCTTATTAGAGGTAAAGGCTTAAAAGTCAACGTTGTAAAACTTGGCTAACCATAGATTCCATGAGTTTACTACAACAACAAAAAATATTTCTGGCTGAAAAATATTCTTATTTAAGAAAGACCATCTACTCTTATTACCAATACCAACAAAAATAATTCCACACCAACAGAAATAGCTTGATACACATTGGATGGGGCATAAGTCTTTTGTTATACATCATATACAACTATTCATGACACACTAATTTTTGGTCATTCCTACACCACAAAACAAGTTCATTTCCAATGGCACACTCAGTTATCTTTGCTATTTGCTTCCTCTTTTGTTACAAGAGTTGCAGGAAAAACAATACATGTACTGTTTAGACATTTTAAGAAAATGAAAGGTTTCTACATCATTTGCAAGTACACTAAACGATATGACTGTTTGCAATCAACTTTTCTTTATTCACTTGCACACATTATTGAAGCATATAATGCATGAAAACATTGGAGATACATAAAGTACTACTGGTTTCCTTTCTAGAAAAGGTTTTAAAACCTATACATACAAGCAGATGTACATTCTTACTTAACAAATGCTTGACAGATGTAATTATATAAGTACACTTCATGCTAATGTATACATAAACACAGATTAAACAGACACAAAAGACTTCCTATTCAGTTCAAATTTCAAAATATGAGCCTGCATGAAAAATCGGGAGATATTTTCTAGGTTATTAATCCCTTCAGTCATAAACATATTTTCTAGGCTATGATGGCCATATTTAAAGTAGATACGGATTTTGGGAAATAACAGTAGACATCTTTAGAATGATGGATATTCTGTTTATCAAAGCTTTCTTTTTACTCTTAAGAGCACCATGTGAGATCTATAGCTCATTCTCTTGCTTTTTGAAGATTACATTTGCATATCCAAAGGCCTTAACATTTAGGTTATGCAATGCATTATGGGCATTAGTAAATAAAAGCAAACTAAGCTGCCTGACCAAAATACTTTATAAAAAAGAAATCTTCCAAATCTATTTGGAAGTTATGTGAGCACGCATGATACAAACAGTACTTCCCAATACTCTTGTGTCTCCCATAATGATATTCAGGGACAACCTGATCAACAAGAATTATTCAAAAAGAATAATAAAATTGCATAGTCAAAAGATGGTTTTGGACCACTAAAAGATTTAAGAAACCTCACTCAACTTGTTATTCCATCAACCGTAATTGGACAAATCAACTTACTCACAATTAGGTAAGTAGAAACAGAAATAAGCTACATTTGAAATTCACAATTTTCCTCAAGTCACACATGTTCAAGTTTATCATTGACTCTGAGACATTTCAATACATATGAGAATTTGGGTTCAGCCAGATAATGCACTCTACCAGTAAACTAACACTTCATCAGTACGGTCTTAAGCTATAATCATCTTAAGATTAAGTTACTTAGCTAGTTTGCTTACTTATTCCATTTAGAATTAACCAACTGCAAGTTGTCCATGCAACAAATTTCTTCTAGTGACAAATAACACAGAGCTGCCATATAGTACTAATCATCTCCATTAAGAGAAGTATACACAACAGCATACCTGGCATGGGAGTAGTTCAAGTATCATTTGTGACTTGTGTAAGGCATCTGGTAGCAGGAGAGCAAGAGAGGTCCACTGGCACAGCAAGCAATTCAGTACTATCCTAAGGCCAGCCCCTTGGTGTATATCTTTATTCTTTCCAGTTACAAAACAATTACACATCAAACCTGGAAGAGAACTTCAGCTGTAGGTTCAAAACAACAATTATAAAGGTTACAACATGAATTTCGTCATGACATAAGCCTAGAACCATGTTTAACCCACAAGAATGATAAATTATCAAATTATTTATCATGTTTCACAATCTGGTCTTTTAAAATGTTATGTAACTAATATAACTAATACTATAATTTCAAAGTTATTTTTTTTACACACCATTATGCTAATTCAGCTAAAAAAATATCACCCTGTCAACCTGTTTAACCAATCTTAACTGTTTGAAGATTTCTACCTCATAAGCTGAATACTGGGTAAAACATCTGTATTGCTTCCTAGACTTTTCTTACACTGAAACCAAATTCTTTCTATCAAAAAACTTTTTCCTTTATCTGCACCTTGCAGAATCAAGAGCAAACAGCATCAAAAATGTAAATTACATCTAGCAATTCATTCAGTTTAGACATTTCACACTGCCTAAAAGCACTAGAGCTTTAGAATGATCTAATTAGGAAAGAAAATTTATGATGATTCTAATTCCTTGCTTTCTCTGTGGATATGATTTGTAATACATTATACAAATGCACAGAGGTTAACTTAAGAGGCAAATTTCTCCACCTAACATCATTATTGCTACATTTCATTACCATTAAACTTATGTCAATATAAATACAAAAGCAACAAAACATGGCATGTCCAGAATAGTTTCTTCTTAAATGACTGGTCCAAACTACAGCACCAGAAGTTTGAAGTTTAAGAAGTTAGACAATTAAATATCACATGGAAAAGGGAAAATGTAGCCAGAAGTGAAGGGCCCTACAGTAAACCTCACTGTACTGATCAAAACTAATAAGATAGGAACATACTGGTCGCATGAATTCTTATTTAATTAAAGCTGGAAATGAAAAAAGTGGTCACAAACAAGTCCAAACTTATGTCAAAAGATCACAACTAAGTTTCTATACAATGAAAATGTTCTCTTTTACAATCACCTAATTACTGAGCATACACCTGTATAATAACTTTACATATGTATAAAACATAAAATAATTTAAAAACTGTATACCATACAACAGAATTGGCCAAAGTGAATGACTCCAAGAGGATTTTACAAATAATAATTCTATACAGTCAGTTACATTCAGATAGTTTGTAAGCAATCTCAGTTAAACAACTATACTGTAATAAACTATCCTACATTAAAATTTACAAAGAAACTCTTACTGAATATTAAAATAAAATGAAAAGTTCAGGAACAAAACTGAAAATACTGCAAATTTTTAACAATCTGTAAACCTACTGATCTGCAGGAGCCTGAATCCCTTTCTCTTGATAAAAAGCTAAGCATACATTAAAAAGAAAAAAAAAAACTCAAGGAAAAGAAACATTTAAAAGTGCTTTTCAAAAAATACAAAGTCACCTGCCATGAAACCACTGAAATTTCTCATATACATACTCTATGCTTAAAATTTTTGTTGAAAATTCAACAATGGTTTTGACAGACAAAGTGAATCTGAATTTCTGGGTTTAAGCTAGTGAAACGGCAGTTAGAAAAACTTCAAACTTTAAAGACCTCATATGTTGGGAGGAAAAACTGACTTGGCAGCCTATAGATTACTGTCTTTATCTGGTATGTTTACCACAATAAGATTTTGAAATTAGAGTGGTTGGAAGAAATGCACTGAGTGTGAAAAGAATCCATACCCATCTAGCTAGCTTTCACAATTAGCTTAATATTGACTGATTCCTCAATTTTCTGGTATGACTCTTGGACTGTATTAGAACATGAAAGTTTCATACTGCTTAGAACTTGCTGAGTACATACATGAACCATAAGGCCTCACAATGACTGTATTCTATGTGCAAGGCAAAGCTGGCGTAAAAAATTTCAGGAACTGGTGGGGGGGGTTAATGATGATACAACACTAATCACCCTAATAACACAAGATATACTGAAAAGGCATCTCTTAGTATCATGATTCTGAACTAGATACATATATGTTATGATTGAGTAATGGTGCCATATATTCATGAATACTTCCTAAAACCAAAGGGTTGCAACTCTTAGTTCACCGTTCTCTAGTAGATTAAAGAAAGTTTGTAGTACTAGGACTGGAAATAGTAATGTCCTACTTCCAATTTTCTGACAAAAATGATACAGTAATAAGAACAATATAAAATCTGCTATGATATTTTTGTTACAATGAGGTGCTTGCATGTTTCATCACAGTCTGAAGCAAAAACTGAAGCTTACGCAGTTCAACATCCAAATACTATAGATAACTCTTGAGCAATTTTATGAATTGCAAACAACATAATTCTTTATAAGAAACAAAAATACAACAAATTCATCAAAGGAGCTTGCAGTCATTGCAAAAAGTATAATTGTCCAGTTGAAATTGGAAGTTTGGCCACTACTGCAATGTAGTGCACTAATGAATAACAACAAGATTATTAACAGGCAGAACCCATTCATGTTATCATAAGTAATCGTAAATTTATTTTACTTTTTATCAAAAACTAACCATAGCAGTTCCTCTACAAGATTTGAACAGTGATCTCATTACGTAGAGGACATAATGGTTAAGAGGATATCCAAATAATTCATGAACAGAGCCTTACATTAACAAGCAGTAATACTAAACTTACAACTAAGACTTCATCATATAAACTGATCATCTTTAGTTCAAAACTGAGAAAACTTGAAAATTCAAAAATGAAATTTGTAGCAAATGATAGATTATTTTCTTCCTTTTGCTAGATACACAATATTGAACACATTCTGACTATTAATAAACCACCTAAAAGACCTAAACTTATAATCAGTTGCAGTAAACAAAGTACAGAGTACCAGGAAGCCTTTGCTTGGAAGCTGCAAAATCTACTTTGTATCATAGCAAACCCAAGCCACAATTATTGCAAGCTTTTTGTGGCAAATGTACCTAATTTCTAATGGTAAATTAAGAAACTTATATGGATAAAAAAAAAAGTGCGCATTTTACACCTGTACACTCTGTACAAGATCTTTCCTTACATTGTTTATTCATGGCAATTGCAAAAAGAAAAATTTGTATTCACATGAACTGAGAAGTATAAAGCTTTAACTATTTACCTATTCAGCATTAGCTACCTGCCAAATGATGCAATAAGAGGAAATATAATGAAACAACTTTAAACTGCCCTTCTATCATGCAGATGTGGCAGTATCAAGGTAAAGTAAAAGTAAGTAAAATAAAAATAAATTCCTAATGGAATCCATAATGTTAAGAATAAGTTTCCTTTCACCTGTTTTCTTTGCATCATAATGCCTATGGTTACTTCATAAATTTATCAAAATTACTCTATATAAAAAGAGTTTTAAAATAAACACAATTCAGCAACATTTCTTGTACATGAATTTTTTTTTCTCTCTATTCTCCAACTGATATTTTTCTCATTCCACTATTCAACTTCTCTTTCATATCCCATGCCAAAATCATGACTACCGTTGAAACTGGAACATACTTATTGTTCTTCCTGATCTATAGGCATTTGTCCCATTTTAAATTTTCGTCCAAACATTATTTATACTTAATAATACAATCGAGGCACTTCATTAGTTGTTATAGTAATATGAAATGAGGAAATTCTGATGATAATGAAATTGTAACATAATGGAACTACTGACCTCATCAACGTAAATCCTTATATTTCCTATTGGGAAATGACTACCTAGGGGAAAGGACAGAGTAGATCCTTGCACTTCTTATAAGAAAATATGCTGCCTATGAGAAAGGAGAGAAAGAAAGAAACCTATGTTTTATATGAAGTAGCACTGTAAATTAAAAATGACCAAAGAAATGGAAGTACTGAACTAAGGAGGGATCGTCAATGTTATATTGACCAGATCATAAAACTCTGGGAACTGGAACCGCACTGATTAACACCTGTCCATATGCACAAACTATAATTTGAATGCTCATGAATAGTGCTTAACTGTGATGAAAACAAAGCTATAGCTTTTTAAAGAAAGAAAATAAACATACAAAGACTCTTGCAATCCAAACAACTTAAAGCATGAAGACTCTTCCCATCAATGAAACAAAAGCAAAGCTGGATTACTCAATTTACATCCATTTACAAATGGAAAAATTCAGTATGCACACACCTGCCCTTTAAGATAAGTTCTGGCTAAAAGAACCTACTGCCTTCATCTAAGATATTATTAAAACAAGACTCCTGTCACCCCAGCATAAGGACTTCAAAACTTCAAAAGAATGTCAAATTTCTATTGAACATTAAAAGGAAACAACTATAAATCAGGGAGACTACATTAAGAGTAATGTTTCTGCTTACCTTTGATGAACAATTTATGAAACACTTCTTCAATGAATGATCTATATGTATACTAATGAAATATATTAAGATAAATAATTTTTTAATATAAGATTGCTACATCATCTTGTTTCCTTTGTTTATTACACTAAACATAGGTTTTAAATTGCGTGACAAAAGACATCAAGGTAAAGCACTCATAAGATAAGGTTACTGACAGAAAAATCTAACTTCACTTAAAATATCAATCAACTCAGCAAAATCTCAAGCCACTACACTACCAGGACACAAGGAAAATTACCCAATTATGCACTTAGTATGAGTTTCTATCTGACAGTGTACTTAAAGCTTACCAAGTGAGTAATTGTTCTTGTTTCCTGTGATAACTCAGATTTGTCTTTCTTAGACTGTTTGTACAGAAGGCATAGACACAATGCATACCATATGTAAAGAAAGTAAAAGTAAGAAATGAGGAATAAAGAAATTACAAAATAAATAAACTTAGAAAAGCCTCCAGCACTAAGAACTCCCAACAGAAGATCACCTAAAGAGAAAGAGACAAGACCATGTGTCAAGGCTTGGACACTGGAGGAGAAAAAATAAATGAATGAAACAGTCAATCAATATGGATCTTCAGCCAACTTGTTCCACGAGAATACTGTACAGTACATCCAGTCAGTTCACAAGCCAAATAAAAATTTACAAGAGTGCCTTTTAAACAATACACCAAAAGTAACATGCATTCAACCTTGCATGCATACATGTTTGTACATAAACAGCTAAAACATGCCAATCTCCATACTAGAACGATAAAAAGCTTTAACAATCCTCTGTTTCTTGCTTTAGTGTAATTTAGCCTTAATGGATGAAATGCTGGGAAATCAGTAAATGGGCCTGTAATCTGAAAAAGAACATAGTTGCTCTTAGTACTTCAGCATGATTACCCATATATAAAAATAACTAAGTTGGATAAAATATTTAATTACTTAAAACTTTACCAAAGTACAGTAGTTGTTTACAACCATATACATGTACTGTGCTCAGAAAATATATGCTGCAGTTTCATGACTGCCTTTCATAATAATCTACTGATCAAACAAGATGAATATTAGAAACATCACACTTCTAAACTTTCTGATACAGCTGTTCATATAAATTACCTAAGATTATATATAAAATTTTAAATAATGGAGTAAGAACAGTTCTTGCTTCTAACCTAAACTAAACTAAAATAAAAAGAAAATTGTGTAAGCTAAAATTTAAATAAAACCTGTACAACAACCAAGAACAATTAAATTTTCAAATTACAAACAACTAAAACTAAACAAGTTATAAATATCTGAAATTCAAGAAACTAAATACAATACAGTAGTAAGTACAGTATATTACTATACATATATCACAAAAGTAAATATACAGTAGAACTGGTGGATTAAATTTATAAAAACGTATGTGAGAAAAATAAAGAAAAATCTTGTGATTTTAAAAATTTAAAAATAACAAAAGCCCAGCATGAAAATATAAATCTTCCTCTTTTCAAAGCTGGGTCAACGAAGCTGAATTGGACTATACAGATGTATAGTATACTGTACCACCATAATGGCCGCCAGAGTATCTCAGTCAAGAACTGCATACCTCTCAGTTAGTGAGACTATCAACTACAGGTACTATGGAATCAGTATCACAAAAACCACACTGAAATATATTAAATCCTTATTTCACAATATACAAGCCAAAGCTCATTTAATGCAGTCAGTGTTAATGATAGTTTCTTATAAAGCAGGAACACACTTAATTTCAATTAAAGCAATGTCTGAACAGCTACATAGCTAGCACTATAACAAACTCACGCAGAATGTATCTAAGCAGGAAAAATAAACACCTTAACAGTATGTCACTGCAAAGTAAATTTAAAGCATTATGAAGAAAGAACTAGATGGAAAATTTGTTTGTATACAATGAAACAAAATAAAAGTTGTCATTATTTTCCATATACTTATATATAAGGCAAATAGTACATCAAAGTCTGGAAGGATTAACCCCTTCGCCGCGAGCCTCTTTTCACCACTAGTGACAAGAGCAGCGTCCTGCTAACCATGTAACTGACAAATTTTCTCTCTTTTATATTTGTACTTTAATTCTTTGTTATTTTCATTACTGTTATAATATTTCACTGTACTATCATGTTATTATAATGTTTTATTATAGCTGAGTGATAAAATATGCATATGATATGTAGGTAATTATTCAAATACTAAAGTATGTAGCCTTTTTTGGTATTCATTTCACTGTGATACCTCTACAAGCATGGAGTAAAGTAACACCCTTTTCGTTATTCAGTATGAAGACCTTTATTACAAACTTTGAATGCTTGCTTTTGGTGAAAAATTCCATCTGCAAAAGCCTCACAAGAATAATAAAAAAATAAACTTTGTATTCTGTAGAAAATGAGAATTTATTATCTCCAATAAAAATTTCAGAGCACTGATTTTTTACTAATTAAAAATGGTCTTCCATTTGCAAATTTTATCATGTTTTCTTTGTTTACTCATACCACTTCTGGTGATTGACAAATCTGCTTCCTTCTCTATCTTTTCTTGTGATTCATGATCATCTCTGATAAAACTTAAAGTTAAATAATTATCTAAGGCAGTTTATCTATAACTAAGATATAATAAACATCACCATAGTCACTCTGTCACTATCAGAACTACTGATTTCCCACCAGAGTTCCCACTCATCCTTCCTTTCAGGTGGATGGAACTCTGCTGAATGAGTCTGAAGTTTTAACTGTTAGGTGTAACTTTTGACTTATATCTAACTTTTGAGAAACATCTAATGAAAGTTTCAGCACATGCCACATGTAAGGAAGGTATTGTTTGTAAGGCCTCATATACTGTATTTATAAAAGTGATAAAATCAATGCAACCTGTTTTAGGTCATTTGTGCTTCCTTTACTCTATATATCTGCTTCTGCCAGAGATTTATCTCTTTTAGACAGAGTAGTTTGTGGTGGTAGGTTTCTATTTCCTAACAGCAGCAACTATGACTTGGACCATCAACGGATGGTCTCTTGTTTGTCACTTTTTCATAAGTTGCATTTCAACAAATATCATTCACATTCACAATTGATCCCTGACTGCTCACTACCTGCCAAGCTGAAATTCAAATACATAAGCCAATTAAAAGCAAGACTGAAACCTCACTAGTATGAGCTATAGTTATTTACTTCAATAAGTTCATACCGTCATTCATACAAATACAATTCTTGAATATTTGTAACTTGTATTCCTATTCCATTTTTTATAAAGTTATTAATTCTCTGTGTTACTGGTAACTAGATCATAATTCCAATACTCATTAAAAATCAATTCAATATACTGTATAAGTTCCAAACCCATCAAATGGCGATAATGAGGTTTACTTAAATTTCAAATTTTAATATATTTTTTCAAGTAATTGTTTCATTTTCTTCAATAATTTCTGCTAACATAAAATGTAAGTGATGAAAAACCATACAATTATCAAATTACTGTGCCTCTTAAATCACTGACAACAAACTGCTGTCATTCAAAGCAAGGTGTGAATTACAGGTGACAAAATAACTTTGCCATCAAACAACTGAAGGCGAAAGACAGATTGAACTGACTACAAAAAAAAAAACTTAAGATCATCAACATACCTGGCCAAAATAAGAAGAAATGCTGTGCACAGCTTCAGTAAATCACTTGGATTTAAAGCATGTTGACAATGTAGTGTCACTTGCAGGAATAAAGCTGTGGCCAAAAGCAGTGAGACTTGGATTTGGTGAGCCCAAAGACCACAGCTGATGGTGAAATGGATAATCTTAATACATTTATACCTCACTAATCAACTGTAATACACCCATAATCAGTTAAACCATCAAAGAAGTTGCAAATACATTTGAGACAAAAAATAATACTGTATAACATATTAAAGAGCAGTTAAACTTAAGTCTATAAAAATAAAATCCCAAGGTCAATATAAACTTACCTGTTCAGAGTGGAAAAGTAGCTGTGTAAAGGTCTCAAATACTAAGTTACTTGTAGGCATACTTCAGGCAAGCAACCTCAAAGGACACTGATCATATTTATCAGGCCTATAAAGATCACGCAATCAGTAGGTCCTTATAAATAATGTACATGTATTAATAACACATATAAGTCACACGGTGCTACACTATTTTCAGTGGTCTTGTATTAAAACTGTGTGAACAAGGCTCCAGCTCTGCCTTCCACTGATGTGTTACCTTTAAGAAATTAACTCTTGCCTGATTGGTGACTTCATTCCTGTTCTCATTTAGAGAGACCTGAAAGTCAAAGAGAAAAAAATTATGAATATGTGTACTTCCTACCATTACTCTCCGATTAATAACGCCCCTAATGTCAAGCATAAATTATATAATTATAATAACTGAAATCAACAGCTGCTCATCCCACATACAGCTTCTACAGCAAAATACTTACACATTACAATACATAAGTACTTAATAATATTTTCACTTACAAAACAAAATTAAACAAGAATATCTTAACCACAGAGCATTCAAACTGCAAATGTGTGCAATTTACCCTTTGTCAAATAATGTGATGTCAACCAAGAAAGCTATGACAAAATCTAACAACAAGCAGAAAACCCAACAACATATATATATGGCAAGAATCAATGGAATTACAAGATGAAACTAGCAACAGTAATCACATTATCTCTAGAAACTACGAGAATAAAAGTATAGAAATTTACATCACAAAACACAATGAAAACTTTAATACATTTCAATTCCTTGTCAATACAAGCATGATATTATTATTAATTCAATTACACCTGGCCAAAAGTGGTAAGCAAAACCAAACTGCTGGTCGGTAAAAAATATGTAGTACTGTAGTATGCAAAAATCAGTGAGACCTCCCTAAGTAAGAGTGAAGGGGCATGGAGGAGGGAACTCTTAGTAAGAGTAATACTACAGTACTCAAAAAATTTCCATTAACTACTTATCTAAGTACCCATATATCTCTTTTAGCAATGACATACGTCAGTCTAAAACATTAGGTTGTCACTGTCATTGTCATCTGACTGGAGATCATTGCAAAGTTGCCATCTGGTAATATGATCTTTGTAAGTAGTCTATATTCAGTGACCAATTTTAAGAAAGTGTTCTGAAGTCATAAAGTCCCCACTTCTAAGACCTCACAGAATTTGCATATGGTAAGTTTGTGGCGTCACTACCACCTGAGCATCTTCTTGGTAAATTCTTGGTTAGTTCTCACTTTAATTGCCCCGGAATACAGTACTAAACACTACAAAATGTGACACGGGCACTGAATATGCACACAACACAAACCATATGTGATACAGACACTTACTGTACAGTAATTAAATTCTGATACTTTTGGTTCAAGATGACACTTCTCAACTCATTGGCCTATATATTTATTCCAGTGACTGCAAGCACTAATTCCTCCTAAATCCTAAATAAACTATGCTGATGTAACATCACTTGAAGATTCACAAGTCACTTATCAGTTGTTAGCCAGTGTGCATGTTTATGGTTATCACTAATTTGGTTCACTAAATTTTTACTTTAGACTGTTATCACATTCTGGACTTGAATTTACCATTTTCTGATGTTTTAATGTGTGCTTTGACCATTTCTGACATTTGATTTGTTAAACCATGACAATTTTTAGGCAGTAAACCCCATCCTTATATCCTACAGTTTAGGTACTACACTGGGAAAGCAGGGTTTTTCTAGGTAGGGAAAATACAAAATGAGTGAAATACAAGTATGGATTTAACCTAACCTAACCTAAAAGCTGGGTTCTTACTTAGCTGGGGGGAGGAGGAGGAGGAGTCCTTACCTAGCCACAGACCCCTGCCTAACCTAACCTATGGGATTGCATCCTCACCTGAGCCTTGGGCTCCCACACCTTACCTGAGCTAAGAGATTGGGTCCTTACCAACCAGGAGGTTTGTGGCCCTCTGGATCCCACAACTTACCAACCTTGGATGCCAGATCCTTACCTAGTCCTAGACACCCTACTAACCTAACCAAGGACACAGCTAATGGATTATAATAAGGTTGCAGCCTAAGCAAACCTAACCCAAGGCACCAGGCCCTCATTCTAGTGGACAATCTTAGTAGAAAAGATTCCATAAACTTACCATAATCTGAATGGCAACAACTATCGATGGGAATAACGTCCTTGTATTTCACTCATTATTACTATATTATTATTATTATTACTATCATGATTATTATTATTATTATTCAGTAGATGAAACCTATTCGTATGGAACAAGCCCACAGGGCCTTTGACTTGAAATTCAAGCTTCCAACGAATATGGTGTTCATTAAGAAAAAACCCCACTTTCCCACTGTGGTCCCCAAAATTGTAGGATATAAGGGTGGGGCCTTCCATCAACAAGAGTACTCATATGCTAATGAAACAAATGTCAGAAACGTTAAAACACCCATAACACAGGAAAATATGAAAACTGTTTAAAGTACAATAATACCAAATTAATAACGTAAAATTATTTCACTATACTGAAAGGTACTGACTAGTATTTGGTGTTGCAATACCTTGCAACCTTCCTGCATGTAACTCACAATGAACATTAAAGTACTAAAAACCCAGTAGTGGTTGTTACATGCACAATAAAGTTTCTGCTAGGCTATGGAGTAATTTTTAGTGTATTTTATCCATTAGCAGAGTGCAGTGTTAATTTGGTCGCAAGTCTCATGGCTACCTGAAATGGAGTCATTAATCACCTTCACCCAAGGATTCTATGCGTTTATTTTCACCTTTCGTTTTTGTTCATATTTTCGTCTTTTGTTTGTGTGCATGATATTTACTGTCTTTTATGTTTTTACTTTCATCCCCAGGGGCTGGTACTGGCCTCAACACAGAGCCCATTTTGCACATAGGCTAGGCAAGTAGTTACTGAGCCAGAGAGGCGACTCTTCCGTTTTACCCCAAATGTTCCACTCGGCCATAAACACAATGAGATGCAACTATTGAGATTTGCTTTTGAATAGCTGAGGCCACAATCCACAAAAATCTGCTAATCTGTAAAACTTTCGCAATTTTCTCCATAGGCTAGCCTATGTATGGCTTTACTAAGAAAGCTGATCAAGACGCCTTTATTCTACCCTTCCCTTCTACCAATTACCGGGTCATACTAGCTCAAATTACGTTTTAACTACTTTCATTAATAAAACCTAACACTGTAAGGTTTCATAGGTTACAGGCTAGCCAGTCTGAGCCTACATTCCATAAATGCTCTCTGTCCCTATATACAACATGCAACACGCCGTATTTAAAAGCCTTTGATTAATTGATCAATATTCAATCTCACTTACTAACACTGCATGACATGCTGATAAAACTTTTGCATACTTGCAGAACAAGACAGGGTTACCTTACCATCACCGATGGATCAACAAATATAAAACAACTTTTTCGTTATCGCGCTATTTGCGGTAAAGGGAGAGCCATACCTTCCCGTTGTAACGGCCCCTCCTGAAAACTTCGAATGTCGCGGCCTAGTCCTATTTTCCCAACTTATCGAAAATTATGTTGAACGGATCTGATTTATTTTCTTTCAGCTGTGTTCTGCGAGCAAGAAACTTCCGCATGCTAATTGGTTTCTGTCATCTTCTGGCCATTTTAGTGGCCATTTGCTTTCAAGGTCAAAACAGTTGTTAACAACGCACAGACACAATTTCCTGTTGTTTAATTACCCAAGTTCAAAAATTAACTTTTATTATGCATTTGTCTAGAATTTACTTTTTACTCTCTTCTAGTTTTGTTTGCTATTTGTGTCGTCATATGTAGGGATAATCTCTTGGAAGGATTCAAGCTTATCAGGTAAGTGACCTGACTGTTACCATAAAAGAGTGGGTTTAAGTTATTATTACTGAAAATTAATAAATTTCTATGTGGGAAAGGCGAAAAAGTCATAAACATACAACCAATCTTTAACCGAAAAGAATATTTAAATTTGAAAGCCAACGATAAAAGTAGGAAGCAATATATTTGTAACAATATTGATAAAGGTGAATGATGAATCTTACAAAAGAATAAACCTGCAGAGACTGTTCAACTCATTATGTGAAAACTGAATTTCATAATAAATTCTCGGTGACTCGGCAACATATTAATGATTATAAATTCCCCCGTCTCCCACAGTTAAAAACCGCACTCTACTTCTGGATTTCGGCCTTATGAAATGATGAGGCCGGCATCATGAGATGTGAGACGCGCTTAGGGAAGGACAGCTCAATTTCTGTGATGAAAGCAGCCGATTATCTCAGTCACGCAAATGACCTAAAGGGGTCGAGCTTCATATCAGGCGTCGCTGCCGCGAGATTGAAAATCAAGTGTTCATTTTGGTTAATAGTTTTTCAAGGGTTCGCATCATGAATCACTGTCAGGAGTTTGGATATCATCATCATCACATCAATCAAAAACTTCCAGTGAGTATCTGGGCTAACATTTTTTTTTTTTTTTGTCACTTAATTTGTTTCTATGTCTTTCAGTTCTGATGATTCAGTCAACACTCGCAAGCATACATCGTCACATTACAAAGATTTTGCATGATGAAATACCGATATAAAACACGAATTCATAAAAAAAATGCAGACTCATTCGTAAGGTATTGCTTGTCTGGACGGGTCCATGAGCTCAATAATACTTAAATAAAATAATAAATAGAAAATAAAATCTTGCTCCGTTCAGAATATGTTTTACTCATGAGCTGCGTGATAAGAGAATAAAATGAATTTTAAAAGGAAGAGGATTTAAAGAAAACGGAGGAGGAAAAGGAGGAAGAATGAAGGAAAGAAGAACCTAAAAGTACAACGTATAACAAATAAGAATTTAAAAGATATGAAATCTTTACCTGACATGGCAACGTGGCTGGCGGCAGGAACGTAACAGCAATATTGCGAGGCGAAGCTATGCCAAATATATTTTGAAACCTGATCATATTTTCTGACCAACGTAGACTTATCCAGATGAAAAATTGCTTAGGCAATAAAATACAAGACTATGAATTCGAATTAGTCGCTTACGGAATTCCCTAAGGAAAGAGGTTATATATTTGTCCTTCTACATTTTACAGAATTTTCGTTTGCGAAACTATGACAAACACTTTCGAAAGCAGCCGAAGAAAATTCGTTTTCAGCCTCTAGTTTTCGGTTGATTTCACATCTGTATTTTAATGCAATGAGTATAATGTATAAGAGTGCTATTATTATTATTATTATTATTATTATTATTATTATTATTATTATTATTATTATTATTATTATTATCTGATGAAGCTCCAATAGAAGCTAGATAACAAATGCCGTTGCTCACAGCTTAAATGAGTCATTTTTAACTAAGCATTTAAATGTCTAGTTAAAAAGGACTCATTTAAGCTGTGAGCAACGGCATTTGTATTTGAACTTCACTCTTCTTCTCTAGCTTCTGTGGGAGCTTGATCAAATAATAATAATAATAATAATAATAATAATAATAATAATAATAATAATAATAATAATAATAATAATAATAATAATAATAATAATAACACTCCTATACATTTTGCTCAATACTTTAACATTCATGCATGATTACTACAACACACCTTTTTTATCTACTTTAGCTACAACTATGACAGAGACGACTGTTCAACTAATGACATGTTAAAAAGATTCTCTCTCTCTCTCTCTCTCTCTCTCTCTCTCTCTCTCTCTCTCTCTCTCTTAAATCATTCCCCTCGGATCTAATCATCAAATCATCTCACGCCTTCGAAGGCATTACAGATGGTGACTCTGGAGGGTTCCAGATGACTGATCTGATTAAGGCAAGAGTTGTGCTTTCACTGGCGGGGTATGGGGTTGCGGATCTAATTGGGGGGTAGGGGGGCCACAGGAAAGAGAACCCTACCTATGTACCTGTCAGGAGATGCTAGCTAATGAGGGGACGGGATTTTCAAATGAGTCTGAAATCAAAATTAGGATTTTTCATCTTGGCAGGAATCTAGCTTTTCTTTTATTTTTATGTTTTTTTTTTTTTAAGGGATGGAATTACCTGTTATTGAAAGCGCGGATCAGGGAAATCAAGACTTTCCCCAGCTGCGCAGTTAATCACTTGGTTTATGTTTGGGAATATTTGAAGGAATATTTATCTATTCCCGATACAGATTTAATTTGAGTGTATGGACCACACCAGGTTTCTTGCTTTCTCAGTCTCTTAATTGTGAAAAATATCCTAACGTGGTTAGGCCTTTGGTGAATGTTAATGTTACTCCAAATGAAGCCTTTTCAATGCGCGAGTCAACGGGATGATTACCAAAATGGCCTTACCTAGACCTGGTTTAAAGAAATATAGACAATGAAGATGCTTAGGTCTACTGATTACCTCCGAAAAGGTGGTTATGATTTTTTTACGAAACTTTTTCGAAACTCAGGCCTTAGGTTTCAAGAGAAATCCGGATATGAATAAGAACTTTATTTATTCATTTATTATTATTTTTTTGGAGGATGGGGGTGGGAGGGGTTAGGTGGAGGTGGGGTTGGAGGTGGAGGCGTCGGGTGATGTATTGATCACCCATGGCTAAGTTTTAATATCGCAGATTACTATTATTTTAATTATACGTTTCTCATCAGTCATTGTCCCAAGTAATGCCATTCAAAGTGGCAGGGCATCTAGCACTTTAATTCTTAAGTTCAAGTGCTTCAGCCAAAAACAGCAAAACGTAAGTGTTATAACTTCAGTTCTGGGAGAATAATTACAATTATTTTCCCAAAATACAAATCACTAAAACCAAAATGTAAATAATAGCATGTCATTGTTTTCGTCTCGAAAATTGAGGTCAATCTAATAAAACCCTCGAGCCTGCTGTGATCAGTTCTCCAGACAAAGAATAAATCATGAAGACGCACAAGAAATAGAGAAAAAACTCTTCAGTTCAGGAAGAAAACAACCCAGCTCATGTGTAATACAAAATAGCAGCTTCATGTCAGAGAAATGTCCAGAACGGATTTTCAGTCTCGTTCATAATACTTTATTTTTTTTTCTAGATTGTTACTGATAAAATAGAAATTGAAAAAAAATATTGAAAAATAGCTTAAAATCCCGATTGAATAAAGGACTAGAGTGATTAAAAGGCAGTGGTGAAAGCATCGAAAAAAAAACTCGATAAAAAGGAGAGGAAACTGTGCTCAAAAAAGTTTAAAAACGAGCCCACAAAAAGAAATGGGAATGGTAAAACAAAAATCACAAGTAAAATCACAGGTAATAAAAATGTGACTTTTAAATTCCTAAAATAAAAAATTGTGAAATAGCTATAATGAAATAAAAAAATGAAGCACAGGAAAATCGATAAAAGATATGTTAAAAAAAGAATGTTTAAAGAGCATACTGCAAGGGTGAGTAAACAGAGGGCTAGCAGGAGACTTCATGGTAACAAGTGACGTCTAGTGCTTTGTGATTAGTGCACTAGGCAAGTGTTCCACCAAATTTCAGACGCGAGTGTTGCGAGCGAAAAAGGCTGCAAAACTGGGGCAAAACATCAAATTAAGAGAAAATCCTTTCCTCTCTTTAGAAACCACATGATTTTACATAAAACGTAAAGAAATGATTAAAGTTCAATACTGAGGGTTAAAAAGCCAAAAATCAGATTCGAGTGAAAAATGTTACTAGACATGAAGTAATGAATTATTCAGCAAAACGTTCACACACACACACACTTTTTATAACAATTTAGAACATGAAGAGTAACTTTATCTCATCAAGGCACATCATCATCACAATGAACATTTTTCCTAGAAGTCAATTTTAAAAATAAAATCAAGGAAAAACAATAAGTTCATGTGATAAAATCAACGATTTTTAAAAAATATATTAGTAATATATACTGGATAGAGACTGGTTTATTTCAATCCTACATAATATTTTATGTCTTTAAATCAAGGTATGCTTTATAAAAAAAAAAACGAACATTGACACTTATGCTTTACTTGTTAATCATAGTAACAGCGGTGATACTGGTTGTGATGTTGGTGGGAGTTGATCTGTGTTGGCCGTGATGATGAAGATGAGGTTAGTTTTGCCTGTCTGTGATGTTGGCCATAGTAAAGGCTGCCTCATTTTTAAACATGTAAATAGTAGTCACACTACGCTGAAATCTCGTGCCATAATAACACCTCGTGAAATGTGTACTAATACTCTGAAGGAAGGGGTGAAAATCAGAGAGAGAGAGAGAGAAAAGAGAGAGAGAGAGAGAGAGAGAGAGAGAGAGAGAGAGAGAGAGAGAGAGAGAGAGAGAGAGAGACTTTCTATATGAAAGAAACTTTACATCTTTTGAGGATAAAGGTTTGAGAAAATTGAGACATCCGGCAAACCTGAATATTTGAAATCTACAAGAATGCTGAAGAAAGAAAACACTTTCTTACAATACAACTTTCCCTGTTATCTGCTGTCTCTGGAACCCTGGACAACTTTCTTCATTTTCAGTGTTATAAAATCTTCCCAAGATTCAAATCTCTCAAAGGTTAGAAAATACCAACAATAATTTTTTTTAAAAGAAGAAACACAGAGTGGATTTGTGCACATTTTGTCGAATTTCGACATTCTGCAACCTGTACGGTCAATTTTATCTTGACTAAGATTTTCCTTTAGAATATCTTAGATACTTCGGGACGATTTGTCTTTCTGGAATAAATTAAACTACGCAGGCAGATAATCATTCCAAGAACTATAATTTAACTGAACGAAAACTGTTGTTAAATCTTTTTTTGTTCGTTTAACATTTCAAAGCAAAGTTCGGAAGTTTTCGACCTTTTTTCCTTTACTGTAGATTTGTCTGACCTTCGGCCAGTGCTTAGTGGCCCAGTGCGAAAAGTAAAAACAATGGCTATTAAGACACCGAATTTTAAAGTTTGAATTTTAACTAATCTATGTTATCAACAATTAATAATAATTCTATTTGCCTCTTAGTAGAATAAGAGACCTTAGTATTTCAAGTTCCACTTTCAAGCCTTGGAACGACTGTTGATTAGCGAGTTCATTTCAGTTCCTACGTATTGATTTTACAATTACAGTTAAATAAGTATATTTTACTAATTCTATTTTTAGAAAAATTAAAGGAGAGGCCAATTTCATTTCAAGGTATCCAAAGGAAGGTAAAAAGATCCAGTATATTTTAAACTATGCTAACTACTTACGTAATTAGTATGGGCACCCTTCAGGTTGGAGAGAAAATATCTTTAAGGGAAGAGTATCTTTATGAAAGATGGAGGGAGTCCAAGAAGCAGAGAAACAGAGATTGTGGTCGCTACGCAGAAAGCAAAAATACTGAAGCAAATAACATGCTGATTTGTCTTTTGCACAAGAGGCCGATGCAAATTATTGGAGAGAGAGAGAGAGAGAGAGAGAGAGAGAGAGAGAGAGAGAGAGAGAGAGAGAGAGAGAGAGAGAAAGAGAGAGAGAGAGAGAAGAAACACCAAAGTTGGTTAGGTTCTTTATAACCTTAAAGATTTACAAGAAGGATCCAGCTGTTATCAATGACGTACCTTCCTACCAGAAGCCAGTTTCCAAACAGATTACGAATGCCTTCCGCTTATAGAGATAAAATGGTGCCCAGGAATAGGAAGCACACACGAAGAAAATCAGGATAAACAACTGCCGTTATTAAACCATAATCATATCATTAAGGATAGAACCACTTTAAGAAGTAGTCAGAACCTCTCGTAACAGTGAGTACCCGTTTTCTGAAGACGTATTTTGCTGAAGGCGAAATTGCCTTACTTCAACACTAAATTCATTGTATTTATTAACAGTATAATCCCAAAGGATGGATTATATGTATGAATTAAGAGGGAATATTATATATTTTACACGTTAAGGTGTTAAAAAGCAATGGATAGTTAGTATAGTAGGGCAGATCTATGTAAAAATGGCATTTCAGTGATATTAACTTGGGCTGAATTTGACCTTTAATTATTACACAGTGCTAGGAAGTCTAAATGCCCATGACGTTCACCCACAAGGTAAATGGAACTGAGTGTTGGAAGAAAGAGCTGGTCAGCTGTTGACAAGGTATTATGAAACTGACTCAGCAATCGCAGGTCCTCATACACTTATCCGCTTAGCGGAGACAATGGAACGCTTGCAATATTGTGGATTTAATACAAAAAACTGCCGCCTCAAATCCTAGATCCAGATTGTTGTCACCGCTCATGGCATAAAATCTTCAGAGAAATCTACATAATATGGCGACCATTGGAAATTGTGAACACAAAAGAATTGTCCAAAAATGCAACTTTTGGAAGTTAAGATCCACCCCCTATCATCCCCACAGCTTGTTGTAATTAAAAAGTGTATTAGTTACCACGCTCTCTGGACACTTCTTTTAAACAGCTCAGTACAAGCTGGGTTTTAATTTCGTCGCTAATGGTGTCATTAATGCTGCATACATGCTTCCCTTCTTCATGATTTATGTCTCACACCGTGGAAAATGAAGTGTTCTCATACCACAACCACTCTCAAGTAACGTTTAATGTCTCACGCAGAGAGAGAGAGAGAGAGAGAGAGAGAGAGAGAGAGAGAGAGAGAGAGAGAGAGAGAGAGATCTCTTACATGTCTGCAATATACCATTGCTTTTCATGCATTTCTCTTTTCTGCTCCATTCCATTGGAAAATCTTAACCTTTACTCTTGAAGATTTTTGTAAATACTGTTCGAATATTACATTTGCAAAGAAATAAATTCCTTTGTTGTATTTTTATTGCTGATATTTGAAGCATTAAACACTTTGTTTCACTCCAGTACATTTACGCTTGTCCAGCAGCTTAGTTCACTGAGTGGGGACTTCAAGTTATTTCGACTTTTTTTTTTTTATCTTTAACCACCTAATTCTGCTTTTCGAGTGAAGCCTTTTTCCTTTTTTTAAATTGTAGTGTCCAAGATCAAGTAAGATTTTCGGAGTTTTTAGAAACATAAGTGGTTTCAAATTAGATTACCACTGAGTGATTTTACTACGAGTACTCTGACGAATTCCCTGCCAATCCTTACAACGTGCTATTTTTTTTTTTACAGTCAGTTTGAATATAAAAATGTTCGTTACCAGTACATATGGATATTAGGCTAATTAAGAGATATCTTTAATCAATCTACAACTTTCCATTCCAGCAAAGGTATATTCTCAGCTACACTTGCATTTAAATTTCCAAGCACTGCTCCAAAAACGGATATAAAGTTTTACCTCGCACTCACTGTAGGCTACAATTAGAGCACTGCATAAAACCAACATCACCTCTTGACACAAAAGACCGAGGCACATAACTTCTACATTCCTTTCTAGAAACCACTCCATTAACTTTCAAACGATCACAAACATCCATATCTGAGCTTCCAAACAGGAGGACAAATATACCCCCCCACCCCGATTGGCCGAGATGACCGACAATCTCTGATCAAATTACACCCCCATTATCGTTATCACACCTTAAAAACGCTGACATTTTACCTGTGGCGAAAGCAGCTGAAAAAATATATGCTAAATTACCCAGCTTGGAAAAATATAAGACATAAAAATGGGAAAAGAAACTTTTTTACGTTTTGCCTCAAAAATACCAAGCCTTTTACTGCATTATTGTTTTTGTTTTCTGCGAAAATGAATGAATCTATCTGGCGAAAAAGTTACAATTAATTACGCTAAATAAATGGGCAATGAATCATGAACTCGCTTTTCTTTCTCTCTCACTCACTCAAGTGTCTTCCTCTGCGGGCATGATATTCACAAACGTTTTCTAACTTTCCGCTGCTCCGGCGGGCATCTCAGATGGCAACTCTCATACCTCAGGCAAACAACCTGATTAAGCCAAGAGGTGAGCTTGTAATGGGACCCTTTAGGGATGGCAAGATTAGGAGATGGGAGGGGTGGGGGTCGAGGGGAGGCAATCCTAAGGTGGCAGGAGTCCATGCAACCTGCTTAGGGTGTAGTGCAATAAAAGTTCTGACCTTTGGATAATAACCTGAGCTCAAAATTGTGATTTTTCAACTTGATGGCAATCCAACTTGAAAGCAATTTTTTTTCTTTTATCTGTTCCTATTCGCTACGTTGTTTCTGTAAGGAAAGAAATGAAGTTGACTGTTCATGAAGGTACGTTATAGAATCACTTATTAAATATTAAGTAAAAGTGGTCTTATACCGGATTAAAATCTGATATGAAAGAGGGGAGTGCCTTTAGCGGGCATCTTGCAACTTTCTTCTCACCAGTTGCCATATGTCATTTGTCCCATGAGCGTGACTGGAGGTCAACATTCTCTACTTATTTATTGCCTGCTCCTTTGGTCATTGCTCTCCAGAGCTTGCAGTCTATCTGGAGCTGTGCATATTCACTTGAGACTTTATACCTGTCAAACTTTCCTATCCCACAGATATTATTGAGTCATAATCATTAAGTGAAGCATCAGGTCTGATCAGTCTGCCGTAGCATACATTTTTAAAACTTGAGTGTTTCCACTTTCCTCCGTGTTTCCCGATTATACAAATTTTCTCGGCCTAAAAAAAAAAATTTCCTCACCTGAGCAGGTAAATCTGCTATTTTTTTTCTCTCTCTCTTTGAAGGGGGGATGATTGAGTAGAATTGCGTCGCGGTTCCTTATTTCTTATGTAAATGCTGAACTCGTTCAGCTTCCTTTTTATTTCTAGTGAAGGGTCCATTGGATCTGTCACCTCCTGACTACCGCAGGCACGAGGGACTGGAGAAAAGAATGAAGAAGGAGAAAGGAATGATGGAGACTTCCGAAGTTTGTGATATTTACTCTTTTCCCCGACCCAAGAAGAGAGGCTCAGAAGTCTTGTAATATTTAGAAAGTTTGTGCAGGCAAAACCTACAGGATAGTTTAGCAAGCAAGCCCAGTCTTTTCCACTTGGCAATTTAAACGCAAGTAAAGGTTTGCTGTATACTTCAGTCCGTGCTGAAAGTGGAATTCCCATTTCCGTTCCATTCTGGAGTAATCCCAAGGTTTACTGAGCTAATTAAGGATTTACTGCTTCAATTTTTAGAGTAGTTTAAGACTCCCATTTTAGCAGATCAATAATGCCTTATCGAACCAGAAGCTCTATATTTCTTAATACAGAAGCCATTGGAATTGATATTACTTAGCATCAGGATCAAATTCATCTAACCCCATCCTAAAGTGGAAGGGGAGAGAGAGAGAGAGAGAGAGAACGTCTAATACAGGGAAGGAGAGACTTTCTCGTTAGGATCAGTTTTAACAATCTCATTTCATTAGTATTCTGAGAGATGTCAGGAACGTGACTATGAGCAGCTATATTGGCCTCTCCTTTTTCGTCTCCCTAGTCTGCAATTCCTTTAACCTGTTCATTTATTTCACATTTTCCAAGAGGATTTATGTAGAATATAGCAAGAAAGCTGTTTGTCTCTTGTACATCCCATATTTAACAGTATTCATTTGTTTGAATAATAATTTATTTAAGAGAATTGAATTGACAGGATATACTTCTTTTTAAATCAAATGTTGAGTTTTTCGTTGACATTAGAAAATCAGAATTTTATTCATTGCTCCTGTTGCCTAATTTTAAAATCGTTTTCTGCTGCTGTCTCGGACAGTTTTACTATCGATAATATTCTTTCTTTCTTTGTTCATTTGCGATGGATCTGAAAAACATGCCAGTTAATTTACAGAGCTTTATGGTTATGTGCTCAAAATCCTCTTCAATGTGATTGCTGTCATCCTCATCATAAAAAGCATCGGTATTTTACTGTATTTAAAAAATTGTCACGAATCATAAATAGCAATTCGTATTGCATATTTATATTACTTGTTTTATGTTTCTGAGTTCATTTACACTAGGCCCGTTTGGTCTGATTAATTTTCAGATTTTAGAGTCAAATAAACCCCTCCTTTCTTAATTGGGAGCTTACAGCCTTCTGAAGACATATTTCCATCATGAAGAACAGATGAGAAATTTTAGTTAATTAGGTCTGTGTACATTACAGGCAATGAAATTTTGAGTTTTTCTGGTATTTTGATTATTAAGACTTTATACATGTTGCATATATTACACACATGCACGCAACAAGCATAACGAGCACACACATTTAAATATATATATATAATAATTAATAAATCTATATGTATATACATATATACTACATAAAAATATATATATATATATATATATATATATATATATATATATATATATATATAACAGTATATATATATATATATATATATATATATATATATATATATATATATATATATATAGTATATATATATATATATATATATATATATATATATATATATATATATATATATATATATATATATATATATATATATATATATATATATATATATATTGAGAAAAATACAGAACTGTTGAAAGTAAGCTGCTTTTGCAGGATCAAATATTTACACTCATTCAGAACACTTTCAATAATGTAAAATAACAATTTCCCCAACGGTTTATAAATAGTGCACAATTGGAACCACGAAAAGAGAGTATCATGTTTCATTCTCTGAATAATTTCCTTCTTTTTAAATTTAATTTTGGAAACTCTGCTCTGCAGACTGGAATGTGAAAATAAAATCCTTCCGCTCGGCACAGCAATAATACACCAACACCGGGCATAAACACTTCTTTGTTTTTTGTTTTGTGTTTTTCAACGTTTAAATGGGTTGCATAAACATTATTTCAGGTCATTCCAAATGAACATTAGAGGCTGGAAATGTTACAAACGCAAAGCGAATCTTGACACTTTATTTCCGCAATGACCTTCCAGGTTACTACAAAGTTTTACTATAATCTGAATGAGGGACAAAGTCCCGGAAGCCATTATTTTTTATGTTCATGAACGAAATACATGTTCAGAGTCTTCTTATATATTGTGCTGTGGTTAAAACTAACGTGCAGTTGAAGGAATAATGCTATGTTTTACATATTGGCTGAAAAATAAGTTTTACAAAGTTATGTTACATACATTGATACTGTTGTGAAAGTAAGATCTAAAGATGTTATTTAGATTTTTGATTAAAGAATAAACTTATTTTTCAGATTTGTGGTTGAAGGCTAACGTCTATGGAGTATTGTGTGATTTTGTATTTTGATTCGATCATAACTTCTCTTTAGTCAAGTTTTCTTTAATGATAAGTCAAAGGGCAAGAGACAGTGCTACACTTAAAAATACAATGAGCAAAACCTACTTCTAATTTCCAAAGTAATGTAGTTTTATTGGAAAAAATTACTTTACAAGTCACTCACCGATTCTCAGACGATCATAGTGACTGCATGGTTGGTTCGGCCATGGATTAGTAAAACATTACCACAGCACTCTGCAGAAAAATATGACGACAGAGATGGCAAGTCCCAATCCACGAGGAGCTGCGCACCATGCCGTAACTCAGAGAAGGCACCTTCATTTTGCACATTTATGAGAGGCAAGAGATGAGAAGAGATGACCACCGGCAAGACGAAGACTGATCTGAACAGGAGTTTAGCTCACGCAGATTAAGTAGGCATACTGCGCTTCAGCATATTATTACTATTATCATTTTTATTA
This sequence comes from Macrobrachium rosenbergii, assembly GCF_040412425.1. NCBI lineage: Eukaryota > Metazoa > Arthropoda > Malacostraca > Decapoda > Palaemonidae > Macrobrachium > Macrobrachium rosenbergii. The sequence continues at coordinate 3,589,067 of NC_089749.1, read as the reverse complement.
TTATTATTATTATTATTGTTATTATTACTATGCATTTGTTTAATGAGGGGACTTCTTTACATATATGTACTTTAATTACAAACACCTTGATTTTGAAGAAAAAATTATAATAATCTACAAAAAATGAATAAAAGCTCATTTTCTCGCTGAGCCATCTTTCTCCGAACAGAGAGCCCATA
>NC_089749.1:3578888-3583888 GCF_040412425.1 Macrobrachium rosenbergii | reverse complement strand
AAATGTATATGTGTCTCTCTCCAGACTCTTAACTTATATATACCTCATTATCTCAGAACAGCATATAATCAGTATAAAAATATATTGTTTGACAACATGAATTATGCATGAAATGTTCACCATAAAAAGAGAGAGATAATAATTGTTATTAATACAATGATTCTGTGTTAACGGAATCCAAGAAATTTTGAAAAATTAACGGAAGAATTTCACTGAAGCTTGTAAAAAATTAATATTATTAAATCCAACGTTTACGTTGTAGCAAAAAAAAAAATAATGTTTGTCGACATGTCTATTTGATTGTGTTTCTATAAAAAACTGAAAGAGTGTATTTAATACAAGGTAACATTCAGAAAGGTATGCCTATAATAAATATTGACTAAGCGGCCAAACTGGTAAAAGTTTAATGTTATCTAAGACAAATGCCTGTTTATGTGAAGAATCTTTTGTCTCATTGCTGCCTCTAGCACCAAAAAAAAAATTTCAGTTATCGAAATTAATAGCATAACTTTAGGTAAATTTATTGTTTTTCAATTATTCTAGCAACAAATAAATTTGCTCCAGAGCAGAGACATAAAGAAACACAAATTGTACCTATTTATGTGAAAGAATCTGATTTTTTGGGAACCTCAGCATAAGAAAGCTTCAGTCCATTTTTATTATTAAGAATTAATAGTAGTAAAGATACTTTAGTAAAACTAGTTATTTAAAATATTTTAGCCTTAGATAAATATGCCTCAGAGATACACTTTTAGAAAGATTCCCCAGTTGTCTAAAGTGCATGCTAGTAGTAGTAGTAGTAGTAGTAGTAGTAGTAGTAGTAGTAGTAGTAGCGTTAATCAGTAGGCTCTTTTTTCTGTTATTTAGAAAAGAAGTAACTCACTCTGACCATTATCTAAATTTTCCTCTTTGCAAATAATAAGACTTCATCGGGACACATCTTTCTCCACAATAATAATAATAATAATAATAATAATAATAATAATAATAATAATAATAATAATAATAATAATAATAATAAAATTAACTGGAAGAGGCTGATATTATGCGAAGATTTTATCTTATAAAGTACCTATTTTAACTAAACAGCCCTGAATATGATTCGCACTTCAGGCTCAGGATAGTCAAGGTAATTATATTCATGTTGGAAAAGTCAGTTTTCAATAATAATAATTTAAAAAATATCCAATCAGAAATCGTTCATCCCATCTTCAGGTTTTTATCAAGAACTAGCTCAGACCTTTGGTCATCCCACCCATTCGCTCCCATTCCACGAACAGCAGCATTAAAATTTTATTCAATCAGAAACAACGCTCTGCAAACTGGAAGGATCACCGTTGAATGATAACCATTTTTCGTCTTGACGAACTTCCTGAGCCAGTTATACCTAAAATTGCCTTTTCAGCGCGGGATCTCGCCAGAATCCTTTGCGTACTCATATCCTTCAAGTCCTTGGCAACGATCCGTGCTTTGGACGTCAGGTCCTTGTTTAGGCATAACTGTTCACTGTTTATTCTCATTAGATTTCTTAAATGATGGTTTAATAAAAACCCATAACACACACAACAATAATAATAATAATAATAATAATAATAATAATAATAATAATAATAATAATAATAATAATAATAATATATAAATATATATAACATGGAAGATTGATTTCTAGAAAGATTCCCTAGCTATCTAGTTAAATTACCCATTTTAACTAAACAGCTTGATAGGCTTTAGTTCGAGATGACTGCATTTTATCCTGAGCAAATGCTTTTGAATATGTGATACTTTTAAAATTCTCAAGTCAGCAAAACTATTCATTTAATTACCTGTCCTATTTCCTTTTTTGTTCCTATCTGCTGGTTTATTATGTATTTATTTCCCAGCATTCACATTGCCATTCACGTTATTAATCGTGGCACTGAATTTGTTGTATAAAATCCAGAAGACTGATTTTCCAATAACTTTACTTTCCTGATTTATCAAGTCTCAATCTGGCTCATTATATATATATAAAAGCTTTTCATATTTTGCAATATCTCTATAGTTCATTTTATATATAAATTTTTAAATATAAATTTTCAATGTAAAGATATATTATTTGTGCATTCTCCCTGGAAAATAAACACAGCTGGAACGGTTACACTTAATCAGTCTCATATTCATAAACTTCCTGTAAATGTTTTATCAATTTGCTGCCGAAAGGGAATTGCAGAAAGGAACAGTCTTCATGTCTTTGCAAGTATCGACGCTGCGTTTTCCATTTCAGATTTTATTACCAGTATTACATGAATTATCGCTCTCTCTCTCTCTCTCTCTCTCTCTCTCTCTCTCTCTTAGAAAATGTCTTATGCATATATGAAAGCTTATCTTGTCTCTTTCTCTGCCTTATGCTGAACATGCATGATTATTTTTTTAGAAAGCAAAGTTACTTTCAAATTGTCTTATTTTTTCCCCTGATGTTATGTGATTATTTTTTCTAGTTTTGTTCCTCAGTTGTTTTAAACTATTATCAACAGAATCGTTAGAATAAATTTGCTACAGTTGTGCGCTCTGTTACAAACAAATGTAACTAAATTTCCTAAAGGTCAAAATGTGCTTTGCTGAATAATGCATATCGCTTAACTGCTGCTGAAGTAAGATTCGCCAGAAGTACTCTAGTAATTTGTGAAACTTTGCTTAGAAAGTCGACTTCATTTTGGGAGTGTTCAGGAACATGTGCTGCCTTGCTTATATTAACCGGCTACATTCTTACTCTCACCCCATTCATTTTTACCTCTCTTTCTCTCCCTCTTGTATGAGAGCGCCTGCTTCATGGACTTTCATCTTAACTTTTTCTTCTCCGTCGCTCATTTTCTTCCTTTTACATCTCGCCCCATTGCCCCTGGATGGCCCCATCCCAGACTCTCATTAGCCATTTTTTCATCCGAGACTTTTAAAAGCATAATGAATGGTCTGCAGGCGACATCGACGCAATGTTTACCTTCATTATTTATTCAGATTATATCTGGTCGTAATGGCTCGCACCCATTTTCACAGCAGTTACGACGGATAATGCAGCCGTAATACTCGTACTCTCGGTCTAATATTCGTCTTATGGACTTTTGACGGCAAGGCTCGCACGGGTGAGGAGCTTCTAAAATGGTGTGTTGCAAGCATAATATTTTCATGGCTTTCCTGGACTTAATTTGGTTCTAGTTTATGAAACGATGTTTTCAAGTATGTTTCTTGATTAACTTCCAAGGAAAGTGTTGTAAGGAGTTTAAGCTTTTTATTTGATATAAAGTGATATTAAGAGCTATGAAGAATATTGGGCGGTTAATGTGTCCAGATTGCCTTCTTTGCATTTGTTACCTCTCGTGAAATTCTTGCGACAGTGGATGTATAATGAAGTTCTTAACTATTGAACAGATAGTGTTAGAGGAATATAATCCTTAAGGTCTAATTTCCAAAGCTGATCCCGTAAGCTCACTGAATAGGTGAGATTGACTATCGCATATCAACAAATTTATTTGGGGTATGAAATCACGAGAGTTGTCACCTAGAATGATTAACAGGAGTTCTAGTTATTATTGCAAAAGCTGACCAATTTTTAACCGAAGTGTATGTATAGCAATAGTGGTAGTAATGATTAATTTAATAATGCCCCAATTAATGTTAAACCACATAAGACTCTTGAACAAAGACACTTATCAACTCCTCTCAATCATTTTTGCTCTTGCAAGAGAGATTCAACCTTTTTATTAAAATTACACGTCAGGCCTTGTTCTTATTCTCTGAAATCACTTAGGGGATATATTTTATTTTAGTGCAATATGCATAAATTGGGGGAAACTTTGTGGCCTGGATTTTATGAGAGACAGAGAGGGTTGTTTTTTCCCTCAAGAGAGAACAGCTTGAATCATAATTAGAGATAGGTTTTTCGTCCCCAAGTCAGGCCAACGGATAAGATAATATTTATGCTATATATATAATAAATATATATATAAATATATAAATATATAATATTTGCTCTATATATATATATATATATATATATATATATATATATATATATATATATATATAGATATATATATATATATATATATATATATATATATATATATATATATATATATATATATATAATAATATTTATCCCTTGCTGATAAATAGATTAAAGAGAGAGAGAGAGAGAGAGGGCTTGTTCTTTTTCACTGTCAGGTCAAAAGACGGATTAATAATTGTGCCATTATCAGATAAGGAGAGAGATAGAGAGAGACATCACTGTTCCTGTTGTTCTGGACGTAGAATATAATAACAAAAAACACTGAGGAATAACAGAAAGATAACCAGGCGTCCATTGGAGGAAGCCTCTAACTTCAGCAAGAGTTTGCTTGAGACCTTTCGAGCGTGACTTCAGAGGAACAACTTAATTAGCTCCGGAAAGCTTCTGGCTACGGGTGCAAAGGCAGACGCCTTCTTGGGAAGTTTTCAGCGAACCGACACCGAAGCTTGGATGGGATTTTACTAGCTTGCTCATCTATTTACTTTATGAAATTTAGGCTCTCAAGTCAGGTACTGGTGCACTTTCGGCCTTTCAGCGCTCATATCAGTAAAAAGAGGAAGTTGAAGTGGCTGGACAGCAATGTAAAGATATCCTAAAAATGAAGATGACGTGCAAGGCCCTAAAAGTGGAACTAGAAGAAAACCCCACAGCAGCAGTAAGAAGTAATAGTTAGGGAGGCTGGACAACAAGAGTGAAGAAAGGAAATGGGAATGGAGGTAGGGTAGACGGCTAAAACTGGGTATATCTATAGCCGAAGAAACGCTGTAACACCCTTTAGTTGTGTCTACATCGCACCACGTGATGTACACTAACATTACTAACCCCCAAGGGTTATGAGCTTTCTTGAAATTGTGAATTAGCACCATGGACCCATATCATTTCTACCATTGCTTCGGTTATATTGCCTTGAGAAACAGTTACCTTGGGTGAAAGAATAGATGAAGATTCTTTTATC
>NC_089749.1:3561388-3573888 GCF_040412425.1 Macrobrachium rosenbergii | reverse complement strand
ACTCAAAGATCTCTCTCTCTCTCTCTCTCTCTCTCTCTCTCTCTTCTCTCTTCCAGAAACAGTTCTCCGGAAGTTCTCGAGCGTGTCAAGAGGAGGAAGACTTGGGGATCTGTCACAAACTTGCTTTCTGAGTACCCCCTGTTGTAAGGGAAGCCATTCGGGCTCTCTTCATTTTGTTAGGTAATTATTAGGAATTTTAATCTCTTGTTGATATTACAGGCCGTTTTAAAGTTTATATTTCATTAAAAAAATTTTTTTGTTATTAAGATGGGTGCATGATCTTTCTTTTACTAGTTATTTAAAACTTCACTAAATTGAAAGTGGTTGTATCTCTCCAATTAAATTTTAATGTCCGAGAGTTAGCATTGATTTAATACTGTAACAATATAACGATATATATATATATATATAAAATATATATTGTATATATATATATATATAACTATATCAGGCATATATATATATATATATTCGACTTTGGATATATATATATATATATATATATTTTTAAGATTCTAATTGATATATATATAACTATATAAATCTCTAAAATAAGAGAGCCTGTACCAATATCAGTTTAAGTAATCACAGGGTACTTTGCACTTGGTATTTTATATCGTGTCCTTATATAAATCTAATAAGGAGAAGTTTAATTTGGATACACACCTGTGGTTCCATTTACATCAAATGAAGAGGAGAGAGAGATTGATAGGTTGACTGATTGCTTGATTGGCTTTATGAAAACTTGCGTCGCAGCTTCTACTGTCATCGACGCCGAAAAAGAGAGAGAGAGAGAGAGAGAGAGAGAGAGAGAAGAGAGTCATCCCATCTCAGAATGATCGTTCCAGTAGTACATCACACACAAGCCCTTTCGTCAACTCCATCTCTCCCGTCTAATCCCCGTTAATTCGTTCTCCTGATCCTGTCAGCACCTTAGGCTTTCAGCCTAAACTGTAGACTTAGGGCGAAGTGGTGAAGAGGTCTCCTCTCATTAATAATCAGCTGGATTATCAGAGTGATGGAAGAGCCCTCGAATGGTTTCTTCTCACGTACGATAACCATTTATTATATCTTGTACTGTATTCCCTAAATTTCGCTCATGAAGATATCCTTACCTGATAAGTAATTCAGAGGGAATAATGTTGACGTGTGATGCTGAACAGTCTCTCTCTCTCTCTCTCTCTCTCTCTCTCTCTCTCTCTCTCTCTCTCTCTCTCTCTCTATCTATTTCATATTAAAGAGAACAAGGCCAGGGTTTCTTCTCAGAGGGGAAATGTAACAAAAATACAGAAATACACAAATACACAGGAAAAGTATAGATTCAAGTGCAACCCAAATCTCAAGTCACAACTTCTCAAGAAAGTACAAGGAAACGAGAAACTCCTTCAGGCCACGGCTGTCGCTATCACCAGAGTTTCTGTCAAGACTAGCAACTCCAACTGTGGATAGAATGGGGGAAGAACAAAGGAAGGGTGGAAACTGCAGTTATTGTAACAGAAAGGGAACTAAATAAACTGCTAAACTATGGGTCTGCATCAATATCAATGTCAGTAATCAAAGGGTATTTTGTGCTTCGGTTTTCATTTGTGTCCCTATTTAGGTCATGATTTAGAAGATTACATCTTCTAAATTATGCACACTCCTACTTTCTATTTGCATCAGTGATATTTACTAATACAGCACTAATTATTATTATTATTATTATTATTTTATTACGGAAAAAAATCATTGATTCACAAGCAGGCTTCCATGCAATATAATGTCCATTTGCGAACGAAGATAAAAATCAGGCGACCTTGGCAAAAAGGCATTAAAATCAGTCTTAAAGCATCGCCACAACAGACACTTGTCACGTCTTGGTCTCGTTTCATTTAGGTTTAAAATTTCGCCATAAAGGGGAATTCCACACAAAAGCAATTTAAGGAGGAATAAAGTTGATCCAAGTCAATTCCAGAAAATCTGAGTTATAAACTTTTTTCCTTGTTGAATGCATTCAGTAAGACGATTGGCGGTGTGGGTTGCGGGGTAGCGCTTGGGCTTCAGGAGCTGGATGACAACTTGAATTTTTATTGAAGTCTTTTTCCCTGAATGAATCGTTTATAGGTGGCTGGTTGCGTCACATCTTTTGAATAAAAAGTAATTTTAACAATTTTCTTAAGAAGTATCAATTTATGATAAAATTTTTACACGAAGGTTTATATTCCGAACGATATATATATATATAATATATTTATATATATATATATATATACATATATATATATATATATATATATATATATATATATATATATATATATATATATATATATATATATATATATATATATATATATATATATATATATATATATATATATATATATATATATATATATATATATATATATATATATATATATATATAGAGAGAGAGAGAGAGAGAAACCGAGTACATATATATATAGAGAGAGAAGAGTTGGGTGGGCGTCAAGATAAAAAATCTTTTTGACTCTGTCTGTCTGCCTGATGAGATCGTCTCTTTGCCAGCAGAAACACCACAAATGATACTAAATCGTAAAATTACACGAAATTAGATAGAAGAAATTTTGGAATATTTACAAGAAACTTTATCGTTCTCTTGGATGCTATGTAACTGAAAAATAACTTTTTCCAAGCACAACCCTCCTCTCTCTCTCTCTCTCTCAGGGGATCTCTCATTGCACACACAAGATACATACACATTTAAGCATACATACAGTTTCTTATACCATTTCTTTTTATTGTCACAACCTTACCTCTCTTTACACTTTCTTTCAAATACCACGCCCATCTCTCTCTCTCTCTCTCTCTCTCTCTCTCTCTCTCTCTCTCTCTCTCTCTCTCTCTCTATTGATATGAGCAAATATAAAGAAATGATCCCCACACATTTAGCAACATTTTAACGGCATTCGCAATCTTAAGAGCAATATTTCAACGGGAGTCCGGGAGGCATTCGGCTGCAACGTTAGAATTTGCAAGGCTTCACGAAGTTATTTAGGAAACCCTCGAAAGACCTTTTCATAGATCTAATGCAATCTGGAGACTCCACTTTGTATGAGGCCGTTCCGAAGGGTTGTCTCTATAGAATACCGACAATGTGCTGTGAAGGAGGTTTTTTAAGTACATGGGCATATTCTCTCTCTCTCTTGAAAGTAGGTTAGCCCCTCACTCCCTCTTTCTCTTTTTCTCCTTCTCATTTGAAACTATACTCTCCTCTGTCTGTCTCTCTTCTCCTCCATCTCTCTCTCTCTCTCTCTCTCTCTCTCTCTCTCTCTCTCTCTCACACACACAAATACAACCACATACAAGCACACATACATTTTCTTACGCCCTCTCTGACAATTTCTCTCTTTTTCACGCTTTCGAACACAACCAGCCCATCTGTCTGTCTGTCTGTGTGTCTGTCTGACTGTCTGTCTGTCTGTCGAGTTTCGTTATTTCATTTCAGACCCATGTAACATCTCATTTTTGCTTCTCATTGAAATCACGACCGTTTTTTCAACGGTAATGCCATATTCTTTGCTACGTAGTCTAAGATTTTACTTTAAGATTTTGCTGGTCTATATTCGAAACTTTAAAAAAGGTTAACTTAAAAAAATATAAGAAAAAATCTGCTTATAAAACCAATATATTTATGCATGAATAAATTAAGAAAACGAAAACCCAAAGTCATTCCATCGTTTTTGTTCGTCTCCTCTCGGATGTAAGACGCATGCGCACAAAACGCTCACTCGCATGGAACAGAGAAATTTTATGGCTGGTTAATTTCCTTTAAAATATTTTATTTTCAATGTTAAGTTCAAAATCATTCCATTAAGTCCATCCTTTGGTTGCAATGTGGTCGCTTGCAAGATTTTGTCTATCGAATGTTTTACGGGCTGCTGAAGAGCAAGAGAGAGTGCCAGCACAAGGCTGGCTTCATCTAGAGAGATAGAATAGATACAGAGGCCGAACACCTGCTGCAAAGGAGGTTTTTCACGTGCATGGTGACATTCCCTCTCTCTCTCTCTCTCTCTCTCTCTCTCTCTCTCTCTCTCTCTCTCTCTCTCTCTCTTGAAACTATGCTTTCCCACTCTCTCTCTCTCTCTCTCTCTCATCCTAATATAGTTGACCACTCAGTTCCTACTTTTTGCAGAGATCAACAAATCAACACACGAATGCATGCATAAATGTATCGAAAATAATGAAAATACCTCAGGCTGATAATGACTCCCTTTCCGTTTTGTAGGAAAAAAACTTTTATACACAGGGTGCAACTTTACTTACCTGACCCATATCAGTTTCCATGTCGTAATCAAAGATCTTCGCCGTCGTCCTGAAAGAGGAAAATACTTCGTTTCAGAATCATTTCGTTAAGAATAAGATTCGCCACCTTGCTTCCTTTCAAGTAACAACAACATCAACTATAATATCTATGTTATAACTCGAGATCGTAACTGCATGTCTGGTCTGTATGTTAGACTCCTCCTAAAGCAGAGGGCCAAATACAAAATACATTTTTGGAGAGATTTTGATAAGTTAAAAATCATAGTATAAGGATAACGTTTTTGCAGCAGGTTAAGATGATAATAATAATAATAATAATAATAATAATAATAATAATAATAATAATAATAATAATAAATAGATGAATTGGAATGGTTATTCTAAAAAGCCATAAGGAGACGACTATAACGAGAACCTACTTCATTTATTTCATACTGCACATTCCATCGTCAACATCTTGAGGTCCCATGAAAAGAAACAGATACGCAATAAACAAAAAAAAAAAAAAAAAACTTATAATACATGGTTATACCACATGGTTATATGGTAACTGGAAAATATTAATGTTGTGGTTAGTGAAAAAATTCATTGCCATAAAAAGTGATTAATATCTATAATTTTCCATACTTATTAACAGTGCTCATATTCTATGCCCGCATTTGATTAATTTATTATTATTATTATTCGACATGCATCCCACGAATTTGAAACAAACAAAAAATTACAATAAATTTCTTAACAAATACATAAATAATCAGAAATGTAGATTTATATTCTGTATCAAAGACGATATATAAAAGTTCAAAGTGAATAAAAATGTCTCGCTCCATAACCTTTGAATTCTAGGACATACGTAAGCGTGGCTCTAAAGGCCCAGCATTGGAAACAGTTTAAGTTTTAGACGTTAAATAAACAATTGACAATTCTTCATAATCTCGCGCGTCACTAAGCAGTAAGAAAATGACTTCCAACTGTGAGAAGTGAAGCTGGGTGGAAGAGACGTCGAGTGTAAATAAAACATGTCAATAAAGCGTGTAAATACGGCAGAGAGATGCTATGAATATCAATGAGATTCCGCCCTTCTCGTACATACTCTCTCCAGATCTAATTCTGGTTCGCGACTCAGAAGTTTTCTTAGCGAATTGGGGCGACATCTCTCTGCAGCCTGCAAATAGAAAAGTGATGTTTCTGGGAGGAGGTTTTTGCGACTTGTATTAAAAAAATATGGTTAGAAAATATGGCGATTCTAATTGCAATGAGATAGATAGATAGATAGATAGATAGATAGATAGATAGATAGATAGAACTCTTAAGCACTAAATTTTCGAAATGGATTACATCAGTAATGATAACAGGGTAGAACAGACCAAGTAGGACATAGCATATGAAAAACAAAAGCCAATTATTTTTCCAAAATCTGGAACAGCATAATTATAATTATTTACTTCAGGATATTATTAATGAATTTCGGCGGTAATCCTATTATCATTTGTCAAAGAGGGTCCTCATTTGACCAGGGAAATGTCAGGTATTAGCCGAAATGAGATGGCTCTGCGTGAGACTTAAAATATTATTGAAAATATATATTCGAGAATGAGATATTAATGCGCCTCTCCTGAATGACCTCGTCTCTTCGAGGTCATTCCAGTCTCCACAAAACCTCTTTATTAAGAGCTCGATACAACGTTATTTGGTTTTTGTAACTTGGGAGAAAAATGTTGAAATTCGCAGGTTTTTAGGACGACGTCGTTAGCGCGCAATTTCTTTTTACTTTCTCTCTGTCTGTGAGTTTTTAAATTGTGGGAGCAGTGTAAAAGCGATTGTGTAAAATTTCTATGAAAACTTAATTTGTGTATACCATTAATAGCAAGATATAATGTACATTACTCGTTATAACATGCTTCAATATAAATAAGTAAAAAATGCGCCGAAGTTTCTTCGGCGCAGTCGAGTTTCCTGTACGGCGTATAATCAAGGACACTGAAAATAGAGCTATTTTTCGGTGGTCTCGGTATAATGCTGTATGAGCCGCGGCCCATGAAACTTTAACCACGGTCCGGTGGTGTCCTGTCCCATATCTTTACCAGACGCACAATTATGGCTAAATTTAACCTTGAATAAAATAAAAAGTACTGAGGCTAGAGGGCTGCAATTTGGTATCTTTGATGATTGGAGGGTGGATGATCATCATAGCAATTTGCAGCCCTCTAGCCTCAGTAGGTTTTAAGATCTGAGAGCGGTAAGAAAAGTGCAGACGGACAGACAAAGCCGGCACAATAGCTTTCTTTTACAGAAAACTAAAAACTATGATTCAAATGTTCATTCGAAAGATAAAGTATGTAGTTTACCCTCTTGCTTAAATCCAGTTCCATCCTAGAAAAAATCGGTAGTATTGACAAAGAGAATATGGGGAAAAATAAACTAGAAGGAGTTTTTTAATTTCTCAAAAAAAAAAACAAATTACTTTGAGATTCTGGATACCCTTTCAGAATACAGTCCGTCCCGATAAAATCTGTTAAGAGAAGCGCCTATCGCTTCCTTTAGATTTTAATTGCGTTTTTCCTAATCTACCAACTTTCTCTTATATCCACAGTGTTTTGAGTTTCAGATGGGAATGCAGCCGCCCATCCCTTCTTTTTTTGCTTATACAGACTCTTACATCATGTAATACTTTAGAGTTTTTTTATGATTTCATGTTCATCCATAAATGTGTTTAATGCAACCTGTTGACTGAAGTCTTTTTCTATATAACTTCAGTGAGTTGGCTACGGTCCCCTAATAAAATCTAAATCTTTTTCTGACTTATTTCACGTGTATTTTGCATTACCATTCCACTTTTCTTCTTGTATAATTTTCAGAACTTTTTCAGCTTTTTATATTTGATCGCGACCGTGATTTACGGAAATTCATATTTTATTTGTAAATCATATTTTCCTTATTTCCCAATGCATTTTATCCCTTTTTTTAAAACATTTTATTTCGTAGCTGAAACATTTTAAAACTATCTAATTTCAAACGTTTTCTGAATAGATTTGTCTATGGAAAAACATTCTTTGTTCCAGAAACCTCTGTATTATAAATTTTCATCAGTATAGTGTCTCTAAGACCTTCATCGTCAGCACATTAACTTGAAAGCTATTCATCTAAAGTGTTATTAAATACTTAATCAAAAAAGTTCTCCTTTGACAGCAAGGCATAATTATTCACCTACACTAACAATGGGTTGCTTAACACCCGTATCATTGTCCCTCTGGCAAACCCAGCGGCATTTGCTCATAAAATGCTGAAATGTCTCGTGAGCTAAATTCACAGTGGGGTCCCGTCCCTGTCTCTTTCTGAAATTATTTATAAATGTGTGTATGTCATATATATATATATATATATATATATATATATATATATATATATATATATATATATATATATATATATATATATATATATATATATATATATATATATATATATATATATATATATATATATATATATATATGTGTGTGTGTGTGTGTGTGTGTGTGTGTATATGTATAACATGAAATAAAGTGAGAGCGATAATTTTACTTTGCCCGTTAATGCCTGTAAATATTAAAAGTGTAACAATGAAATTAAAGAGAACAAAGCCAGGTAAACCCCCGAAAAACCAAGAGGTCAAGCCATAATGGGATCAGTATTCATGAAAGGGTCAATATTTTCCGTAATCTTTCCATGAAACTGCCGTCATCATTTTAATAAATTTTATGAACAAGGTTTCATAATGATATCATTAGCTTTTATATCTTTGGTCCCTGAAAGTGACTAGTTTTGTTTATTTCCGATGAATTTAAATATATTTTTCCTAAAGTTAATGTGTGCACGTTAACTATTAGCAATGAATGGAAGTAATCATAAAATTATCAATATTTTATTGAAATGAAGGACGCTATATTTTGAGGATTTTTTTATGTTTTATATAGATGGTTACAATGATTTTCATATTCATCCCCATCTTCAACACATTTTACATTATCATGACCATCGCTTCCGTTCATGAACGACATGTACAGTAGAATAATAATGCATTATATTCCTCTATTTAAAAATCTGAAAAAGTTAATTGTTATTAAATTGATCATTCATTTGAAAGATTTTAAAGGAAACTAGTGGAGACAAGTACTGACATATGATGAACATTTACCGTGAATAATACAATTTAAACGAAATCTAAAAGGGCTCTAATTATCCCAGCTCGGCTATACTAATTACACTAATAGAAAGCTTTATTGCGTTCATCTTACTCACCAGTAAATAAATGATTCCATACCAACGAATAAACGATTCACTGTACAACCTACTTTATAAAACGCAATGAGTATCCGTTATTAATTTATTGGAACTCCACGTTTAGACCTGCCGTCGCCCAGCCAGGGCTTAGACTCTATCTCTACTGGCCCCATTACAAGTGGTGGAATGAAGGTTTACTCTGTCCGAGCCTCGGGACAGAACGTAACGTCCCGAGGGTCCTGGATTTCCTTGTCGATACTGTCCTATATTAACAACATTTTTGGACTTATGGGTATGGGTAAAACATCGGTCTAATCAAAATTAAAATGCAAAAATATGACCATCTATGAAGTATTTTGACTGCTATGAAGTTATTTGGTCTGCATTTAGGTTTACAGCTAGCAAGATTATTAACACTATTAAAGCTATATTTTAACATCTTGGTTAAAAGATGTTACGAAATTACGCACACACATGTATCATGTATATCTGAGGCAGCGAAATTTCACTATGCAGTGATTCTGTAGCCTCCATTTATCCGTCTCCAGCTATACTGCTTTCGAATTCTTTTGATCCTCGGTATTACTTCTGTTATTCTTCAGAAAAACCATCTGCCGTTCCAGTGATGGTGCACATCCAAAGCATCTTTCATCTCAGCAGCACTATTTGCCTTGGAGAGGACCCGACCTGCTTTGTCAGGATTTCGTCTCAGCGAATTCTTGCTCGGGGGACTTGCGTGGTAGAACCCACGGAGAATTCGGTCTTAGGAATGGATCTTGGGTTGTCTCTTTTTTCATAATAATAATAATAATAATAATAATAATAATAATAATAATAATAATAATAGTAATAATAATAATTCATGAAGCTGATGAAGGAATTTTTTTACTCGGATTGTTTATTTTCTTCTTCTTCTTCTTCTTCTTCTTCTTCTTCTTCTTCTTCTTCTTCTTCTTCTTCTTCTTCTTCTTACTTCATGCAAAATAATGAATAGTTATTTTTTCAGGATATGTTATTAATGAATTTTGATTAAATCAAGATGACGAAACAAGGCTTGCATGACAGTGACAGTGCTGATTGGTTAAGTTATTGTAAATGATGAGGAATCCTCCTAAAAAGACGTAAGTTGAGAGATTATTCAAGCGCATTTTTTCAACAAAAGTAGGAAGTTTAGGGAGAGAGAGGAAAAAAAATATTTGGGTAAAATAAGTTGGAAGGGGCTAAAAGATCATCTGTCGAGACTCCGGGTTTCCCAAGTGTACTACTGCAAATAAGTCTTTAGACGATTTTTCAGTACCTTTTCTACATCGACATTCCCAACCTATTATTTCATTATGCTTTGATATATGTTTTCATCTTTCATTTAAGTTTATCTTGTCTGATTTTTAGACCTCTGTAATTTTAAAGTTTCTTGGTTTTCTACTTACAAACACACAAACACGAACACATACATGCATAAATAGGCCACCTACAGGTACATACATACATACACACCATTTTCTACTCCCAGTACTGAACATTTTCGCCGACTCAAAAATAACGACTCGCTCAGTTGCCAAAGTCATTTTTTATTCAAGTGTTATAAAGGATCTACTCACAAAGATCCCTCTAGGGGAGAAATAGTTCCTCAAAAGAGAGGATGAACAGTAAGCTCATTCATCTTCTCCTCTACAGGGATTGAGGCAGGTCAAGGAATCCGTTTTTCATCAGCCAACAAAAGTCAAAGGCCCTGTGTCAGATCTACGAAAACCCGGGGAGAACACTGGGTATCATCACCAACCTGTCTCTTGAAGTTGTATTTCACTTTGATCTTTTCGTGGGGTCTGTACGATATTATAGGCGATGTTGTTGCTTTTGCTCTTGATGTTATTGTGTATCAAGGTGGGCCTTTTGCCAGCGCTGGATCTTGCTCCTTGAGCAGTGGATAATTCATAGCCAAGGAATGCGGTGTTGACGACTTAATATTTTTCTGAAGTTTTAGTGTCTTCTCTTATTATAATCTTAATTCTAGGCATACCATTTCCACTTGGTAATTTTTAATGATTTCCTTACGTTGTCGTATTCAGTAAATTCCATGGGAGATAATTTCAGCACACTCTCAATACTTTATATTTCAGTGGATTTGTTTCTCTGTTTTAATTTATAATTGTAGTTTTAGCGATCACATTTCCATATATTCTTTTTCCATTATTTGTATAAAAGGTTCCATACGGTAAATTGTACAGTTGTAAGAATCAAAAGCTTTTGATCTTTTGTTGAGATTCCACTGTCCACTGCAGTTGTAACTGCTTTCATATTTTATCAGATATTTTATCTATGATAAGTTAGTAAACTGTATAAATATATTAATTCAAAAGTTTTATAAAATAAACTGTGATTTCTTTATATTTCTAATAACTCCTTTGTCATACCAATTACGTTACCAAAGTAAACAGAAAGAGATCACATTCTCTTGGAAATATTTATCAATATAATGAGTAAGATATATTTCGTAAGTTGACATTGCTGTGAATTACCCTTCATAAATGAAATCTGGCGTGATCAATTCAAACAAGTAAAAATGCGCCGAGGTTTCTTCGGTGCAATCGACTTTTCCGTACAGCGTATAATGCTGCATGAAACTCTCAGCCACGGCCCAAGAAACTCTCAACTCCGGCCCATGAAATTTTCAGGCCCGGCCCGGTGGTGGCCTGCGTTGCTGGCACCGTTAAATAAGTCTAATCCTTCGGGCCAGCACCAGGAGAGCTGTTAATCAGCTCAGTGGTCTGGTGAAACTAAGGTATACTTAAATGTAACCTATAACGGTGCCAGATGTACGATCATTGCTAGCTTTACCCTTAAATATAATAAAAACCACTGAGGCTAGACGGCTGCAATTTGGTATGTTTGTTGACTGGAGGGTGGATGATCAACATGCCAATTTGCAGCCCCCTAGTCTCAGTAGTTTTTAAGATCTGAGGGTGGACAGAAAAGTGCGGAAGGACAGAAAACTAAAAATACTTCGATATTAGAAGCAAATATTAAAATGTTCCTTTGAGTTTGTAGGTTGAAAATATCAGAATAACTATCTATATTTTAACAGTGAGTTCGCGTGTGTTACTAAGAAAAGAATCTAATGTACCTGCCCAGTCTTTTGACGTCTCTTTTGGCAGTACAGAGACCGGAAGTCCACACCAGGCCACCTAATCTCTTCCACACCTCACCATACTGACGGGCCACCATAAGGCAAGGGCTGGCACGCGCCCAGATTCAATCTGAAAGAAGAAGTATCAACTTAATAAGTTTGTAATATAAGTAAGTAATTTTTTGCAATGAGCCGTACTCAAAATATCAAGTTCTTATGTTTCTGTGCACTTTCTTGCTTCAGAATTCTTGAGTTGAGAGTGGATAATATTTTCCGTAGACTATGAATATGTGTGTATAAATATTTCTATATATAGTGACATAACCTTATCCACAATGGTTCATAATCTGAGAGGAGTCAAAGAATGATATTAACATTAAGAGATTCATTCATAATACATGCTTTACAAACTAATCCGCATTGTGTAGAGGAACAGAAAGAAAACATCCCTCAAGTATGATACATCAAGAGAAAGAAACAACATCAGCCTACGAAATATCTCCAGGTATTCTAACTTCGTTAACAGAAAGGGTGCAGCATTAAAGCTCATCTGAAATATTGTCTCTCGGGTATATATACAATGAAGGTTATGTCAAGTATATTTTCACAAGACATTGTTATCTCGTACTTTAATCAAGCCTAATGGGTTTTATTCTCTAGAGCAAGGTTTGAATCGTGCTCTGCTTAATGCCTCCCTTGTCAGTTTCCAGCAATGATGAATGAATCTTTCCGAGATGAGACCTACTTTTCATCTACAACTGCATTTTAGGTTAACACTTCGTGTCAAGTCACTGCTCTGATTTATATACAGAAACAACAGAATGCA
>NC_089749.1:3553888-3558888 GCF_040412425.1 Macrobrachium rosenbergii | reverse complement strand
ATATCAATGTGACTGCATTTGAAAAGGTTGCCATTGAAAAGGACGAACAATGCACGGATCGACAGAAAAATCTCAAATGTGCTTTCCGAATAAATTAAGGGATGGAGAAGGACCAATGTGGAGTTAATATTTCAAGAAAGGGATCTATTATGTAACGCTAACGATCTATCCGGCATTCCAGAACAGGCTCAAAAACGAACTCATGCCGTTTTTGTATTGTGGATTCTCTGTCTACACATCACTTACATAAAGCAGGGAGCTTTTAAAATACACACACACAAACGCACACACACATATATATACATACTGTATATATATACATATATATATATATATATATATATATATATATATATATATATATATATATATATGTACATATATAATTTATATATAGAGAGGTTGATAGTAAGAGAGAGGGAAGGATATTCCTGGAATTCAGACATCCTCATACATATTATCTTAACATACATTGGAGGAGGTCGTTCGGAATGCTTGAAAGTAGGGATTTTATTTTCATCAGATAAATGAACTAATTATTATACTCCCGAGTAAGATTTAACAATTTTGCCAAACTTTGCAATGCACTTGCATTAGCCTTGGGTGAAACAAAGGCAATATTAATATCATCAACCTCTCTTATAATCATCGACACTGTATGATTATGAACGTATTTTTATAATTGTTATTGTAACTATAACTGGAAGAAACGTAGAAGTCGTAAAGAAAAAAAAATGGCTATTAACAGCTTCCCTGATATATTCTCTGTCCTCCTCTCTTGACCCGAGAACGCCATTAGGCCGGCGAAAGTGGATGATCCTGAGAAGACGGCCGGAGACTGAAACTCGAATTTCATCGGATACGGATATCCGCGTTAGGAGGTTATGCCACTGATAATGTGCACTGGATTACACCGGCAAGCAAGCGCGGGACCGGTGTGGAATACACAACCGGGTGAACGGTTTTAGATCCTGGTGAGGCGATAAATGAAAATATTTTTCCTTTTAAGTTTTAGTTTTTGAAATCGACCACATTCACTTAACAACTGACTTTATTAATCTTGATTTTTTTTTTTACTGTTCGACTGTTACTTATACACTGGATATTTCCTTATGGGTTAACGGAATTTAAGACTCGTTCCAACTTGATACTGAAGTAATATTAAGATTAGTAAAATAGAATAAATAGAGGAGGAAAGGCATATTTAAAAAAATATTCCTTAACCTTCGTGTCGGAGGAAATTTATGAGATGTACCTACACACAAACGCACGTAAAGGTCCGTTTTCACATAAAAAAATATATATATATATATATATATATATATATATATATATATATATATATATATATATATATATATATATATGTGTGTGTGTGTGTGTGTGTGTGTGTGTGTGTGTGGTAATCACCAACATCTTTCATAACCAAATGATGTAAATTAGGCGTTTCAAATTATTAATGAACGGAGTTCTGAGTACTCAGTTTATCATGAAGTGAAATTACTAAGCAGCGTCCAAAATACGGTTCACTTGACGTTTCATAATGCAACAAATCTGTAAAATAAGCGTGAAATTCTTGCAGATTTCTAAGTATTTTTACAGTAAAGGAAATAAAACGAAACCTTTTTCAAGCAGTGTATTCAAAATAGCCTCTCTTCTGAAGAAGAAGAAAAGGAGAAAAATAAGTAGTAAGAGGAAACGAAATGTTTATTCCAAGAAGACCGTCCCGAATAGCCTCTCTCTTCTAAAGAGCGTCAGAAATGTGAAAAGGACATTCCTTGAAAGAATTCCTATCCCAAAAAATCTTCGTCTTCAGAGAGGAAACAGAAGAAAATAAAATAGAAACAAAAATTGTTCTTCGGAAATACTCGAGCGAAGTCCCGAAATGAGTCTTCGGTGATTGTATTAGCAGGCATTATACAACCTGAGAGGAATTTGCAGAGCAGTGTTAGGGAGAAGCAGGAAAACTAAACTGAATTTCCAGGCCAAAGTCTATTATCATAAATCCATTTTGCTTCGAGTTGCTGTTCGGTTTTGGGATCACACCTTTGCAAAAGGCAAGACATTTTGCTGGAATGTTCATTTCGTTTTTTTTTTTTTGCCAGTTCTTCCGAGAAATTAGGTGCTCCTTGGTTTATGAAAGGCTCTAATACTTCTGTTATCAAGGTGCTTTGTTGCTACACTGATTCTTTTGAAATTATGTATTAATGATGCTGATTCATGCATAAGTCCGTAAATGTTGATCTTTATATGTTAATCAATTCTAACATTTCATAAATGAGCAAGTGAACACTATGATTATGTTTTGCTATACTGCCATTTTAGACGCGACAGAATTTTAAATAAATCTTTTAAATTGAAAATTAGGTATATAGCACACGTTGGTTCAGGTGGAACTATGTGGAACTGCTGTTAGCTGTCAGACATCTAGACAACGTTCAAGTGAAGAAAAAATATAAGTTTTTGTTACTTAACAGACTGTGCTACTTATCAGAAAACCAAATGCTCAAAATATCTGCTAAGTTGTTGTGCCGCTACTGCAATAATAATAATAATAATAATAATAATAATAATAATAATAATAATAATAATAATAATAATGCAATGACTGTCTGGTAAGAAAAGGAAAAACTATTTCAAAAGTGTTTCCCGATGCTTTTTGTCAGCTAAACATAGATTAATCTTAACCCTTTGATTTCGGTTGTAACGTATACGACGCATTTAATAAACTGGCCCGGAACACTTGTGTCGTATACGAGCACCGGTAATTTCCTTTTATGTGAAGGACTGATGATTGAAATACTGGCCTCTTTTTCTTGATATGGTAACAGTCTGTCAGTTGCCATACAGTGAATTCATATAAATTCACGTGTTTCCCTAAAATTCATTAGTCTTCATCAAGATGTCACAGGAGGACGGGTCAAGGGTACGACATCCTCGAGTTGACCGCCGGCAGATCGAGAGAAGAGCTCTCGACGAGGATAACTATTTTATAGACCTTCTCGACTCATTTTCTGGATATGAAAATGAATCGGATTTAGAAGGAAATGAAATGGATAATTATGGTCCTGGTACAAGAGACAGTGATGAAATATCAACCGACAGTGAAAATGACGAAAATCTGCCACCTACAAATGAAAGCCAAGGTGTCAAAAGAAGGCGGAGACAGCGAAGTGACCCAGGTGATGAGTGGGAGTGGGCTGCCAGCAATTTCCAGCCCAGAGATTTCATATTTGACAGCAGTGGCAGTGGCATTACGTCGAAATGTAATGTGAATGAAAATTCAAAGGAAGTAGACTATTTTTTTGAATTTTTCGACAACGAATTTATGGGGCTGATTGCTGAAGAGACAAACCGTTATCAGAGATTCCTTGTTGATACGCTAGAGATGCCGTGCCAAAGTATTTGCGAAAATTTGCTCAGGTTACTGTGGAGGAAATGATACGGTTCCTTTGTGTGATTATGATCATGTCGCATATAAGTAAACATCGCATCGTAGATTACTGGACTACGCTTGAGACATTCGAGACAAAAGGAGTGAGAAGGCTGATGGCAAGGGACAGATTTCTTCAAATTCTACGGGTTCTACATTTCGTTGATAATTCACAGGAAACAAGGCCAGATAATAAACTAAAAAAATAAACCCGTGCTCGACAGTGTGCGTAGAAAATTCCGGAAAAATTTCAACCTTTCCAGGATTTATGCATAGATGAAAGTTTAATGTTATGGAAGGGAAGGCTAAGTTTCAAGCAGTACATTCCAGATAAAAGAAGTCGATTTGGAGTGAAAATATTTGAACTTTGTGAAGCCAAAACGGATTATATTGTCGATTTTATAATCTATACTGGAAAAGATACAGAGATATTGGTAGATGAGGATCTAGGGGTATCTGGTTCTGTGGTAAAAACATTTATGGCCTCGCATCTCGGAAAACATCACATCCTGTATTTCGATAATTGGTATTGCAGCCCAAAACTGCTCAAGTATTTGGGCGACAACGAAACAGGAGCATGTGGAACAGTCCGGAAAAATAGGAAATTTATGCCTAAATTTCCTGATGTGAACAAATCTGAGATTTCGTCTCAAAACTGCAATGGAATATTAGGTTTAAAATGGCAGGATAACAGGACAGTGTATATGTTATCTTCAGTACATGAAAATATAATGGTAGACTGTGAAAAAAGGTGTCGACCAGGGGAATTTGTGCAAAACCTGCATGCGTTGTTGACTATAATAAGAAAATGCGGATTGTGGACAAGAACGACATGCTTATTAGTTCTGTGAAGTGTATCCGTAAAACCACGAGATGGTACATAAAACTATTTTTCCGTCTGCTTGATATGATACTAGTAAACTGCCATCACTTGCATGGATTTGTTACTGGCAAGAAAGGGTCATATTTACAGTTTTCTAAGTCAGTCGTTCTGCAGTTGATTGAAAGGTACCCTCCAGCACCTAACAAGATAATTACCCGCACCGTAATAACGCAGCCAAGGCGGCTAACAGAAAGACACTTTCCTGATCCAGTTCCTCAACAGAAAAACAACTGCGACCTAGACTAAGATGTCGTGTGTGCTCGCATACACCCCGTAGGCCCAAGAAAGGCCAGCAGACATATTTCATGTGTAAAGACTGCAATGTAGGACTATGTGTCGCTCCTTGTTTCAGAGAATACCACACACTTCTGAATTACTAGAATTCTGTCGTAAAAGTTTTGTCAAGATTATTATGTTCAGCTTATTAAATATTCAGATTCATAACCATTTGTTATTCACATTGTTTGATTTCATTCAACTTATGTCATAAAAGCTTCTTCCAATCATATTGAGTCTTATGTGTTTATACATTTTCTGATTTTGTTTTTATCTACAGCAAAAGATTTTTGTAAAAATAAATGTTGAAATTCATCCGTGTTATAATTTTCTTCATCAAATTATGGCTTTAGTCTTTAGTGAGAGAGAGAGAGAGAGAGAGAGAGAGAGAGAGAGAGAGAGAGAGAG
>NC_089749.1:3518888-3543888 GCF_040412425.1 Macrobrachium rosenbergii | reverse complement strand
TGAACTCCTTTTACTCATTATTGACTTGTCTTGGAATGAGGTGTTTTGTTTTAAATATTTTTACTACATAAAGAGCTGTTGCCATTGCATTAATTTGTTATTGATGTTCGCAAATTATATTATATTTTATAGCCTTGAAAATGCGACTTGGAATTCGTCATGAACGTCGGCATTGAAAATAAACTGTAGATGATGAGGATGCCTTTCCCTACTGCTTCCTTTCATGATGTATATATATATATATATATATATATATATATATATATATATATATATATATATATATATATATATATATATATATATATATATATATATATATATATATATTACTAAAGGACCTCATTCAAACTGCATGGTATCTATAGATACCATCCAGTTTGAATGAGGTCCTTTTAGTAATTTAGTTAATGCACAGAACAATTGTGTATGTGATAAAGTTAATATATACGTATGTATACATATATGTGTGTGTTAGTGTGTGTATTAACAGATAGTTAGACACAGAGATAGATGCATAGATAGAAAGATATATATATATATATATATATATATATATATATATATATATATATATATATATATATATATATACATATATACATATATACATATATATACATATAAATACATACATATATATATATATATATATATATATATATATATATATACATACATATATATATACATATATACATATATGCATATATATAGTAGGAGTACGGATAGGAAGAACAGTCAGCTCATCATTGATATATTTATTAATAGGTGCGCTTCAGGGATCACCCATATCCCATCTTTTCTGGCTAAAAAGATACAAAAACACTAATTAAAACTGACAACAGAGTTTACAAAATTAAAATGCTTTAAAGATTGAAAATGACAATGACAAAACAAGAAATAGATTACCTTCTGTAGTAAAGTCCAGAGGATGAAAACTGAATAAGAGTAAACAAGAAAGGCCGGGGGTGTTACTATAGTACGACCGTTTTAGGAAGAGACTTTGCCCCTCTTAAACTGACCATTAACCTTCTGACTTCAAGCTCTCATTGTTTGCGCCTGTTATCAAATGTGTACTATAATAGAAAGTTCTGAATGAAGTTTTGTTGTCCCACTTAAATTTTAGATAAAAAAAAAAAAATTCAATATATGAAAATGATAGATGCAAGAAATTTGGAAACCTAGATGTGCTTTCATTTTCAGTTTTGTTTATTTGGATGCTGTACTGAGCAATGTTCTTGAGTTACGTCATCTACTATAGTTTTTTATTACTGTTCCTTTGCTGTTATCGAAGTCATATAATTGTGATATAGTTTTGAGCTTTTGAATTGTTTTCTTTCGTGTATGCCGTGATCCGTCTTTACCTCCTTGCTGTATCAAGGTTGAATTTTCACTGTGCAGCTATAAAATAGCTCATAATAAATATTCTTTAAATATTGTTACACCCATATATATATATATATATATATATATATATATATATATATATATATATATATATATATATATATATATAAGTGTAACAATATTTAAAGAATGTTTATTATGAGCTATTTTATAGCTGTACAGTGAAAATTCAACCTTGATACAGCAAGGAGGTAAAGACGGATTACGGCATGCACGAAAGAAAGCAATTCAAAAGCTCAAAACTATATCACAATTATATATATATATATATATATATATATATATATATATATATATATATATATATATATATATATATATATATATATTACATTTATACAGTATTAGATTTACCTGTGCTTTTAAAGCACTGTCATATGATACTCATCACTGCTGTGGCATTTCTGTTATATGTAGATTTTTAAAGATATTTCTGCCACTTTCTGTCGAAAAACAGATCTATATTTCAATTTATTTCAATTTCAGTGTTCAACAGGATATCACACAACAAGGGAAAACAATAAATTTATTTACAATCGAAGTATGAGGAGACATTACTTATGAAGAATCCTCGTCAGAGGATGCTACATCGATAACAAAAGAATCTATATATTTATCAATGCAAACATCTCTTGAAGCGTCATCTCTTTTATATCTTCGGCATGTCTCACATCATTAGCCCAGTTGTCAGAAGATATGGATTCAATTGCTTCTTTGACCAAAGGAAGCAGGTCTGATTTTTTAAAATGATTCTTCTTTGCCACGTATGATTTCACCTGCGCCCATATCAGTTCTGTTGCATTATACTGGCAGTGATATGTAGGCAGCCTAACCACTATGTCCATGATCTCTTGCCAGTCTGTCAATCACGTAATCATTTTCTTTACATGAATGTCTTTGCAACTTTACTAATTTTTTATTAGCCAGTCTTTAACTTCATCCTTTTTGGCAGACATTGTCGGAGGTTTATTAATTCGAACTGAATGATAAGAAGCGTTATCCAACACTATGATGGCAGATGGCCCTATATTGGGAAGAAGCTGGGTTTTAAACCATTTTTCAAACACTGCAGAATTCATCTGAATTTCTAGATTGCGTATCCCTTGTCAGCTGGGTGCTTGATCATTGATAAAAATATTACCCAGAAATGTGGTTAATATTGCAACCAATATTGTGATTGTGTCTACTTACTCTCAATGTTATTGATGTACAATTAGAAGGAATAAATCATAGGTAAAAATTTTTATTCTGTCACGCCTCTCTTCTCTCTCTCTCTCTCTCTCTCTCTCTCTCTCTCTCTCTCTCTCTCTCTTCTTTTTTTTTTTGCCGAGCTAGTGGAATAGTAAGCGGAACCATAAAAATGATGAACATTCTTTATGATTAGTTTTCTGACGAATATACAAATAATTTTTAACTATAATACACAACTGTGATGTAGCTGTCCTTTACGGATTCAAACAGAATTAGAGAAAATGACAAAAAAAGAAGACTGTCATCCTCAATCAGTGCAGTGCTTATACCTCTGGCAACACTAAACCCCGATATATAGTACTTATCCTATGTTTATTTATTTGTGTTGTTACATTAATTACATAATATCTATATCACGGATCGCTACTATCACAATATTATCATATAAATAAAACAGGTTAATTTGCAGCAAAACAACAAATACAAACGCTATTACAATGATTGTTTACGATTTCGTGCGTCTGGTAGCATGCTACGGGTGACTACCGTCTGAAAACCCTCCGGATTGTGGTAAGTGTGAGGTCTCATCTCGGCCGTAATCAAAGGGTTAAAGTATTCAGTATTTCGTAGCTTGGTCGTCATTCCAAAAGCTCTACTATTTCTTCTTGCTTCCTGGACACTAATCAAGAAAGATACAAGGAAGGAAGTTTGCTCGGAATTTGTTGCCTGTCTCGCAAATGGCCCGTCGCTACTTTAAACTTCTGAACTGTTCTTTACGACTCTTGGACGTTTATTTGCTAGTTTCAGTATGTTATGAATAGAAACAAAGGTTATTCTTTCATGTAAAGGGTGTCCATGAAGTCTCTTTACAATTGAAAAAATATATTACAAAGGCAAATGAAAAGACAAATATGAGGAAATTATAAAAATTGAGGAGTAGATATTGAAGTTTTTTTTTGGCCTCATCTAATAGACCTCTATATGAGCACCATTATTTGCACGAAGCACACCAAGACCGTACTCGATTTCTTGCCATGCTCGCTGTAGCATAGCCTCATCAATGGTGGCAATGGCATCAGTGATCTTTTGCCTGAGATCAGCGACGTCCCGTATCTTTGTTCGATACACGATGTCTTTAACATAACCCTAAAGACAGAACTCCAGGGGAGTGATAACTGGTGAACGAGGTGGCCAAGGAATTGGGCCATTCCTTCCAATCCACCTGTCTGGAAATGTTTGATTTAGGAACCTACGAACATGCAGTCCCCAGTGTGATGGTGCACTATCTTGCTAGAAAATGATGGTTGGTTGAAGGTCATCTAGATATGGTGCCACATATTCAGTCAAAAGGCCAAGGCAAACATCTGAAGTAATGGACAATGATTCGACTGCACATGATCCACACCCCACATTCACCTTTGGACTATCTCGGTGAAGTTCCCTAGTCACATGGGGATATTCTGATCTCCCAGACTCTCAATTATGTATGCTCAGTTTCCCTGAAACTTGAAAGGTTGTCTCATCACTAAAATTCGGTTGAGGAACGTTTCATCCTCAGAAATTCGTTCCAATTGCCTTCAGCCTCACTGCGACTCACCACAGTCAACCGTCTACTACATACAGAACTTACGACGCTGATCAACAAAGACTGCTATTTATTAACAGAATTAGTCTGAATCTACTCAACTGTCTGGGACTGAGCCCCGTTTTCCTCTTTGGACTTTCGAAGACGTCTTGTAAATTATACTTTCCTCTTTCTTCCATATTCACTGGTAATTCTTCTTCGTATTTCTCGAACCTTCTTCTTCTCTCTATCCAATTTCACTTTTCTTGTGATGCTCCTGAATAGACAGTCAGCTTCCCTCGTTCCCAACTCGCACCCCATGACGTAGGGTATTGTATGGGAAATGTTTTAGTGTAAATAACACCTTCAAGTAGGGTCATATACACTGGTAAATATGTGAGACCCAAGGGTGGCCCTGTGCACGCTGGTTCGGATACAAAGGGAGCTGGGAATTCTCCTTCTTATTGGGTAAAAGAAATACTCTTGTGCCTAACGTGTGTTTATAGTTTCATGTATTGATACACCCACTCCATATATTTTTAAATACGGTCGTCATAAAAAATATTTTTCTCTCATAACATTACCAGTTTCAACAAGGAATTTTCGTGAAGGAAAACTACAATTGCTCATTCATCTGCATCATAAAATTCACATTTACCTTTGCGCATTATCAAGGCTGTCCATTAGCTTGCAACATTAATTATTATATTTAATATAGAAATCTAAACACTTTTCACAGGGGATTTCTATCGTCCAGTGGTATGGGAGTATTTATTTGATGATTATTTGCTCAACGTAATGAATGATTTTTGCTAAAGTGAATGTGGATAAGCGACACTAGTTTACGATTATAGATTAATCAATCAGCAGACACTTAAACTTCATATTTCATAATTCTAAATGAAAGGATTGCAGTGGTTTCCTCTCCTTTCATAGGTACTTCGAAAATAAAACCACAATCTTCTTTAGCGGACTTGGAAAGAGAGAGAGAGAGAGAAGAGAGAGAGAGAGAGAGAGAGAGAGAGAGAGAGAGAGAGAGAGAAAAAGCCTCTGAACATGGAATGAATCGAGTAACTTGGCTCAGTGCAAATCTGTCCCCGGTTCTCACGCAGACAGTGATAAAGTGGCTCTTCCGATTATTCAAGTGTTGAATAAAGCTCCTTTAACGGTGCAAGCTTGGAAATGATACTAACAAAAGCGTTTATGGATGGAAAACAGGGAGACTAAGTTGGGTAAAACCTAATCATAAAAACAGTTGCCGAAAGCGTTCGAAAAATAAATATCGAAAGTAATGTTTATATGCGAACAAAAAATGAGTATACTTAATTCTCTGAAAACAAAAATACAAGAAAATGTAATTTCCGGGAATATAAAAGGAAATACTACCGTAATTCCTCGTAATGGTAATTTCTGGTTATTAAAAACTAGAATTCTTGGTAATTAAATAAAGGACATAATTCCTAGTTATTAAAAAATTAACATCATTTCTAGCGATTTTTGGGGATGAGTTGAAAGGAGAACTTTTTGAAACATATGTCGTCGTTTTCTCCTAAATACACAGTCATGTAGGAAAGAAAGATTAACATACATTTTCATTTTTGAGGCCGTAAGGACACTAAGTGGTTCACTTATCTTTTCATTTACCATTTTACTTCGAGCCCTTGAAAACAGCCTAGAGGGAAAGCAATTATCTTTAAAATATTCGGTTATGGATAATGAATTTCTTAACGAAAAGTAAACCAATTCGATGTTGAGGACAAGCTCTGTGAAGTAGTACCCAGATAGCATTACTTCTAAAGTTGAAAAATAAGGGCTGTAAAAATTCATAATCAGTCCGTACAAACACTTTTTCCTTAAAAGTGTTTTCACTTTAAGGTCACAGCCACTTTCACACTTTAATCGCAAAATCATGGTTGAATCCACTGTGTAGACAGCTTTAAGAGCATAAGCTGCTTCACACATCTACTGTACAGTACATAGCAGCAGTTGTTTGTACACCATATGCGTAAATGAGAAACCCAGTCTCTCTCTCTCTCTCTCTCTCTCTCTCTCTCTCTCTCTCTCTTTAATCGCTGTTTATAGGATTGACACTTCCTTTCTAATAAGATTGCCGCCTTGTTGAGCTAGCAATGCAAAGAAGGCACAATTAGGAAGGATTAGACGAGCGCTAGGCCTAAATCCCTTGAGCTCTGGGAAAGCGTATTAGACAAACGACGTCATCTGTAACGCGGTTGTTTTTGCACTCGATGGTTTGGTCTGTTTGGCTTCTAAAATTTAGGATTTTTATAGAAGTTGTAATTATATTTCCATTAGAATAAATTTCATTCATATATCAATGTTTTTAAATCATATGAGACAGTTTGTGAATAAAAGTGAACATGTCACATCTGGGACAATGACTAATAATTTTTAAAACAGCATTTAATAGAATACCTAGATTTAACAGAAACCAATGCCACTTTGTTTTGAAGAAGCTCATAATGAGGCTTCCAGTCGATAATTACGAAATATGGTGCTAATTAATAATGCAACTTCAGGGGATTCGGTGACAATTGGATGGTAAATATCGAAGTTTTTATCTATCTTTATCGTTATGAAGGAAAGATGATATTTACCGCGTAACAGTATTAACCGAGATGTTCAATGTTCGTAAGAGTAGCATCAAACTATTGAAGATATTGGGGGAATTTGACTTGAGCTATCTACTTTGGGATGGGAGAACCCATAAATCGAGTAACACTTCGCCCAACAATCTACGAGACATCCCCCACAAACAAACTCGCCACGCCCACACCCATCCCACCCACCCCAACGAACCTTCCAAGGAAGATAGCGCGTGACCTGACGCCGTTCATTCCCTCCCATCATTGTATTCCCTCCTCGTTGAATTCCTCGAATACACCCGCAGTAGCAGCTTCGAGGAATGAAAGTTTCCTCCGGCGCTCCTCTTCACAAATGTTTCTGTTGACAGAAGGTGTACGATGAGACACGCCCCGTCCCCCCACTTCCAACATCCTTCAATCAACATCACAAAGGAGACATTGAAAATTCTTCTTGGCATCTGCACAAATGAGTCCCTGTTCAGATGTCCTTGGGGCACGAGGTACCAACAGGTCGACTGTATCGCAATGGACTTTTTCAGCTTGTTTTATGCATACTTCTTTGTTAATTAAGCATAGGTACGCGGTCTTCAGAGAAATAAACACCATCATCTACTGCTGATATGCGATGAGACCATCACAACGATTGCTGATGAAGACGATTTCATGCGCCTCAAAGCTTGAAACCCAGTCTGGTTTTCTTTTCCCGCAAGTTATGAGCACCAAGAACCAACTTCCATTCCCTGCAACACTCCATAACTCTAATGTCGAATAGAAACTAGATTACGTGAAGGCTACCGATGCCAAACACTACACCAAATCTGCTATCACTGTACTTACCCGACTGGCCATCTGCTTCTCAAGAACTTGAGTGAACTGCCCAACACCTTGTCAACGATTGCTTCACAATGAACACTGTCGAGAAGGGTGCTAAGATGTCATAGGAATTATGTGAGCAGCGATTCACGCAGGCACGGTAACCTTTCATTACAAAGAAATAAATGACAAGAGCCTTCAAAGAGGGTGCACGCAATTGAAACATATTGCCAAAGCCCATTCTGCTGGTAGGACGATAGTTGTAAATGCCAAAAGAAACAGAACAGAGAGAGAGAGAGAGAGAGAGAGAGAGAGAGAGAGAGAGAGAGAGAGAGACTAACAATGTCATTGCTTGAGAGGGAAAATCAAGAGGTTTTAACAATAAGTCAGGGAGAGCGTGCGCGCACGAGGGACAGATAGAGAGAGACACAGAAAGAGAAAGCAAGCAACACAATCATGAAATCTAACTTCTATCAGTCGTCCCCCTGAATCTTAGAGATTTCCAAAACCTGAAGAATCCCTTCACCTGCGTTCTGTTCTTATTAAGTCAGTCCCCATTAACGATGACAAATTGAAATGATTAATGGCTAAATGGGTGTTTAACTATCACTTATTGCCTTTCGAATGATATTGGATTTAGATTCGATTTTCCCTAGTTCTCTAGGCATTGATTACTATTAGGTAATCTCAATGAAAGGTTCCATCAAGATAAGCATTTAATTAAATAATGGGATATAAAGGCTGATGAATCCAATCCTAATTTATCTTCCAGGGTGAAGCGGAAATTACCAACTCGAAGTTCGATTGACGCCTGAGAGCAACAGTTGCTCAGTATATCTTTGGCTTTTTTGGAATTATAATAATTAACAACGTACCGGTCTGTGACATCACGACACAAGAGAACCTTAATTCAACATTCCTATAACTCTCTCTCTCTCTCTCTCTCTCTCTCTCTCTCTCTCTCTCTCTCATAAGAACAACAGAGTTAATTATAGCAACAATTTTGGCATCACTACTACAAAGCTCTAATTTTTAGGACTTTCAACATCTGGAAGAAAGATTGTAAGACTATTGTGCGTTTAATGTACTTGGAAATCCCACATGAAAGTGCACCACGAATACAACTATGAGTGCGGATTATTTCTCTGACACACACAGACACACACACACACCCACACAAAACTTCTCCAAATGGTTTTCATTATACAGTCATTTCGTTTTCTTCAATCATGTTTGTCTCTTATCCGTTTTAATGTAGCCTATGATCAATGATAAAAACTGAATGTAGGAAAAAGTAAGAAAAAACTTTCGGTCTTTGAATTAATATTCTTTCCACGTATCAAACTGCTTTAAATACTAATTGAATTCTGACCTAGAATGACCTTTCAGTCAAAATAGTGCATAGGAAGAATATCATAATAATTTTTACAACAATCTTCTCATGGATATCAGTTTAGCTGTTGTTTCATTCCATTAATTTGGCCATCTCCTCCTCATTTTTCAAATATCTTACTGAGTAGTCATTTGTCGCAAAAATCTAAGGCAAAATGATTGAAAATGCAGTCTACGATTATTTCCTTTTCACAATAATATAGCTGTTTCTCTCGAATAGCTTTCAAAGTCCAGCATTTCCCTGGCACGCTTTCTACGCAAATATGCTTCATAATAATTTTATAAATAATTGAGTTGTATTCCTTGGTAAAAATCGAAAAAGATTTTCACTCTACAGATGGCACTGTTTTTCACAGGGATGGAAATAGCAGGATTTTTGTTTTTCCTTTGAAAAACAATGTAACCTTTGAAGAATATTTTTCAGTCTTTTTTTTCACACAAATGAGTATTTTGATATAAGGAATATGTACAATACTGACCCCAATGGCAATAAATTCTCAAAAATAATTCTTTCTATTCAATAAAATCCTAAAATAGTAATAAAATTATCAGGGAAACATCAAATTATTATAAGGATTCTTCAGAACATATCCGTTAATGTTTTTTCAAAGAAAAGTTTTCAAGAATTTAAAATCAAGTGAAGTAAAGTTAAATTTTATTATTTGAAGTAAAATTACTCTTGTTAATAAATCTTCAACTGGAACTGTTAAAATAATGACCTCATTTGTGGGATGATAGCTCAGAATCTCATCCATCTCTGGGTTTTATATTCAGTCCATAAGCTCTTCTTATTTGTATAAGGAACATTACTGCGAAACAAACGAAGTATGGAAATGGACATCCCTGGTGAAGCGGGAAAGTGATTGAAATCCCATATCAAATTTTGGATATTCATGTGGAAACTAACATAGGGGAGATTTGTCAAGAAATAATAGATGCAAGTTATTTTCACCAATCTGTTTTTTTTAACAGAATTAAGCTTATATTCGTTCACCCTATCGGGAGTGTTCTATAACGAATTCATACAAAATATGAACTATTCATTTTAAAATTCTTTTAAAAATTTTCGTTTTGTATATGAATAGATATCTCTTTAATATATTTTGACGGATTTTTCGATTTTTTCAATTTCTTTGAAGCTGACATTTCTAAGTAATCTGCTTGATTTGCTTTGGTGAGATACTGAACATTTTTCCTCGCAGTTAAAAATATATCTTTTAACATTCCTGTGACACTTATTATTATTATTATTATTATTATTATTATTATTATTATTATTATTATTATTATTATTATTATTATTATTATTATTATGCAATATGTTATTTCAACACTCCATGTTTCACTCATTCCCTGCCTTAGAAATCTATAACATCCACTCTCTGGTGAGCAGTAATGTAAGAATAAACTAAAGAAAAAGAAAAAAAAGAAACGCTAATCAAGAAGAACGCTTGAAGCGTAATAACATTACTCGTATTCAACGGAATCTGCTTGAATCAAGACTTGTACCTACCTACATTATTATTATTATTATTATTATTATTATTATTATTATTATTATTATTATTATTATTATTATTAAGTAATCTAACATTAATATCATTCTTCTTACAAAGGGTAACTAATGCATATGGCGTTTTGGAAATTACTTTTCTTGATTAAACATAATCCCAAGATCTCTGTGGCATTGGGCTGAAGAAAAATGTTGAATATAATCACTGATGAATTGAAATCATATATCATATACGGCATTAATAAATTGTCATCTTTCTTCTAATCATAATAATTTAGTCTCTCCCCTGTAATCTTCATCGAATGATTATAACTGTAGATTCTTTAACTCTAATGAGAGATCCAGTCATTTAGAAAACATAATTATCGTTCTAATAATTTTTCATTACAGCTAAAAAATAACATTAGATAATAAATTCATTTCCTCAAGAAGTAACTTCTGAAAAATAATTCTGTCAATGTGCCTCATGTGGTGCACTGTAGGCATAAACTTACTGAGGTGCATATGCAGCTTTCCTCCGCCCCCTAACTGCACTCACTTTTCAGTCTTTTACTTAACCTCTTTCCTCGCTTCCATTCTTCTGCCTTGCTGTTCATCATCTCTAACTATTACTTCCTGTGAAACTGTGGTTTTGTTTCTTAGTTCCATCTTTAATCCTTGTAATTTATCTCTGTTATTTCTGGATATCTCTCTCTCTCTCTCTCTCTCTCTCTCTCTCTCTCTCTCTCTCTCTCTCTCTCTCTCTCTCTCTCTCAAACTTCCTCTGTTAACTGTCTTAAGCACCGAATGGCTGAGAGTACCCCAGCACTCGGCTCGACAGCCTAAATTTCACAGATTTCACAAATCTGGAAATAACTAAAAAGATAACTTCTACTTAACTCATGAATCGTAAGGAAACCCTTTCAGAAATTCAGTATGGTTACTCATCCGGATCTCATTTTCGTTAAACTTAATATTCGCTTCAACTATTCAGTGACTCATTATCCCAAAGTCTTGGAAATACGTAACTATCACAGGTAAAAACCTTATAACAGCCTCCTCCTCTTGTTAATTACGTTAATTACTATGCAAAGGTTATGTGTTCTCCATGATTAGAAGGCATAAAACGCCATTACGTACCAAAGTGCTTATAAGATGGCGTATTCATGTGAGGGAAGATTATCCCCTTTATTCATAATTTCATAATCAGAGTATTAAGACCTTCTTATGAAATAAATTCGACAGCAATTATATCGCTGAGGACCCTTCTATTAAATGAAACGTCTAAGTTCTCTGAGAGTTTAATGGGAATACTAATATATATATATATATATATATATATATATATATATATATATATATATATATATATATATATATATATATATATATATATATATAAGATAAGATAAAGGAGGAGGAGAGGGAATAAAATCCAAAATCAAGCTTCCGTTATACTACCCTTCGAAAACGAGTTCTTATTAAGACTCTCTCTCTCTCTCTCTCTCTCTCTCTCTCTCTCTCTCTCTCTGTTGGGGTTTGTCAAAAAAGAGCATGTTCAATGGTAGCGTTAATTGCATCTGATTCAACATTATTATTTCCGTGACCCTGAGCTGCCCTCTAACAATCACTGTCCTCTGAAGGTCATCGTCCTTTGTTTCAAGTGTGTGGGATTCTGAAGCCTCCAATTTGAGCTTTTTGGAGGTAATTAGAATATGGGGAGTGTTTCTGATGTCTTATTTTCTCTTATTTATGTTTTGTGATTAAGCGTTCTGAATCATATAGGACACAGAAAAATAATTTTTAATCTATTGGCAGTTTATGTAAAGTTATTTTTCTTCAAATGCTTATTACTGGCATAATACTGTTTTTGTTACAGCAAATATTTCTTAAAGTCAGAAGATCAGTCATAATCTTAAATTCTACTCTGCTTTCTTCCAACGCTAAGTGTGCAAAACGTTTCCTTGGAGATATAAATAATGCTTTGTTTTAAGAAAGTAGGACGACTTGATTACTGATGCTAAATGTTGATTTACATCGTAACTTTCGGTTCTTTTTTCGTAGCTGAATTAGGGAGGATTTTGTGGCTAAAAAGTTTCTGAAAGAAGAGAGAAAAGATGAATAAGATGGCCTATCAGGCCTGTAAATGCATGATTCACGTTCCATAATCCATTTGTTTGAAGATGAAGTTATCATTTACCAGTCATTTTCTGGAAAAGGAGCATTAACTCATTTTATCTTATTGCATCGTTTACTTCCTTTTAATTTTTCTATTTCTTATTCATCGTCTTTTAGAATATAGTAACTTATTAATAAATACTGACACACACAGACACACATAATATATATATATATATATATATATATATATATATATATATATATATATATATATATATATATAAACATATATATATATATATATAAATATATATATATATATATATATATATATATATATATATATATATATATATATATATATATATATATATATATATATATATATATATATACTGCATATATACGTGTGTATGTGTATAATTACTTTTTTTTTGTCTAAAGGGGATGAAAATTTTCAACTTATATCTTTAGGTGAGGCTGCTGGTCCTACAGTGTTCTGCGAAGCACACACAACCACACAAAGAGACTGCCTAACACAATGAAAAACACAAGCCGACACCCACTCAGTCACTATGGGAATTGGGCAGACGACTGATTATATACTCTCGGCATTTTCCCTCAAACTTGCAGCAAAAACCGAATAATGTAAATATCCCTGAAGCCAAGAAAAAGTCGCTTTCATTTCAGAAGAAGACTAGAACTCATCTCGTGAGAAGGTCGGAGCTTTTCTCATTTTGAAACTGATTTTATTTTCTCCTCGAAAGTAAAGATTGAGGATGTTACGGGTTTAGGAAAAATATGCAATCTTACTCATTTGGAAAATTAAATTTTTTTTTTTTTTTTTTGCATTTCCATTTTGGAAATAAAGAGGAACACACATTAACTTCTCCCTATCGGGGTTGTATAGAGGAAAAAATATATTTATACTAATTAACTTCGGAATGTAAGAAATCATAATCATGGTTTTTCATATAATAACCATAAAAAGTTTGCCGTTTTTTTATATTTTTTTCCCAGAGTCTCTTCCTTGTATGTATGTATGTATGTATGTATGTATGTATGTATGTATGTATGTATGTATGTATCCATATGTCATCTCTCAGAAAGTGAGTCCGGTTTACCTGACCGTTTATAAAAAAAATACCATATGGCAATCATATGATTTGGGAAACGACAACTAAGATCTTGCACTTATGTTGCTGAAAGAGCAATTGGCTTTTAGTTAAAAGAAGTAATCTGTTTCTTTATTAGAATTCGAATAAAGGGTAAATAAGGAGAAATTATAATTTTTAGTTGTTATTTTTGATAAGAAATAATGAATCTAGGAGGCCTCTAAAAACAATTATTTATTAAGAATTAAAAACAAGGGCTAGAATTTTCCCAATGTTGCAAAAAACTTATAATTTTACATCTTGATTTTAATCACCAGCCACTCTCCTTTTCAATATTCTCGTCAGAATTTCTAAAGGAACGTTCATCACTGGGGTGCAGCTAACCTTCGCACTTTTCAACGTGCATTATGCATTTAACACAGCTGGATACAGACTGCGTCTCTAGACCTCATATTAAATAGGTGAAAGTTTTGTGGGTGGGCGGTTGTGGGGGTGCGTTTCTAGATACCATTTGTTATAGTCATTACTGCTTGGTATGAATAATAAGTAATTATCTGAACCATTGATTATCTGATTGATTAGATGATTGGCTGGTTATTTTAGTACTACTAAAATTCTCTTTCAACTTTTAGGTATTGCCGCTGAATAAAAAGTATATCTCATTGTTCAATGAGGAAACAAAATCAGTATATATATATATATATATATATATATATATATATATATATATATATATATATATATATATATATATATATATAGAAGTGGATATTTGTATGAACGTTTGTATGTTTGTAACATTGTGCACTACAGAAATCCGAACCATTTGACCGACCTAGACAAAATTTGGGACGTGACAATCATCTGACCCAATTTCGGTCGCAGGGTAGGTTTCAAATCCGTACCTCCTTCCCCTTTCCCCTTCCCCCTTCCCTTTGTAACTTATGTTGTTGTAACCACTTGACTGATCTAGACAAAATTTGGCCCGTGCGCATCATTTGACCCAGCTTAGATAATAGGGTAGGCTTCAAACCTGTACCCCCTTCACCTATCATCATTCCCCTTCCCCTTCCCCTTCGACCATCCCCCTTCCCCCTTCCGTTTGTAACTTATGTGGTAAACTTTTGACCGATCTAGACAAAATTTGGCATGTGGCCATCATTTGACCCAACTGAGATAATAGGGTAGGTTTCAAACCCGTACCCCCTTCCCCTTCCCTTTCCCTTTCCTCCATCCTCCTTCCCCCTTCATTTAGTAACTTATGTGGTATGTTTAGGTTCAGTGGGGGTGTGGGGTTTAGTGGGGTGTTTCATTAATACCTGGATAAAATGGACAGTCAGCTAAGTATTACCTGGATAAAAGGGACAGTCATCACAGTAATACCTGGATAAAAGGGCCAGTCAGTACAGTAATACCTGGATAAAAGAGACAGTCAGTACAGTAATACCTGGATAGAAGGGACAGTCATCACAATAATACCTGGATAAAAGGGACAGTCAGCACAGTAATACCTGGATAAAAGGGACAGTCAGCACAGTAATACCTGGATAAAAGTAACAGTCAGCACAGTAATACCTGGATAAAAGGGACACTCAGCACAGTAATACCTGGATAAAAGTGACAGTCAGGACAGTAATACCTGGATAAAAGGGACAGTCAGCACAGTAATACCTGATAAAAGGGACAGTCATCACAGTAATACCTGGATAAAATTAATAGTCAGCACTGTTATGCCTGGATAAAGGGACAGTCAGCACAGTAATACCTGGATAAAAGTGACAGTCACCACAGCAATACCTGGATAAAAGGGACAAAGTCAGCACATAGTATAAATCAGCATAAAAGTGACAGTCAGTATAGTAATACCGGGGGGACAGTCAGCACAGTAATACCTGGATAAAAGGGACAGTCAGCACTGTAATACTTGGATAAAAGGGACAGTCAGCACAATAATACCTAGATAAAACTGACAGTCAGCACAGTTTTACTTGGATAAAAGGTACTGTCAACACAGTAATACCTGGATAAAAGGGACAGTCAGCACAATAATACCTGGATAAAACTGACAGTCAGCACAGTTTTATGCCTGGATAAAAGTGACCGTCAGCACAGTAATACCTGGGGACAGTCAGTACAGTAATACCTAGATAAAAGGGACGGTCAGCACAGTAATACCTGGATAAAAGGGACAGTCAGCACAGTGAATACCTGGGTGACAGTCAGCACAGTTATACCTGGATAAAAGGAACAGTCAGTACAATAATGCCTGGGGACAAGGAACAGTCAGCACAGTAATACCTGGATAAAAGGGACAGTCTGCACAGCAATACCTGGATAAAGGGACAGTCAGCACAGTAATACCTAGATTAAAAAGGGACTGTCAGCATAGTAATACCTGGATAAAAAGGGACAGTCAGCACAGGATAACTGGATAAAAGTGACAGTCAGTACAGTAATACCTGGATAAAAGTGACAGAGCGCACAGTAATACCTGGGGACAGGCACCACAGCAATATCTGGATAAAAGGGACAGTCAGCACAATTCGCCTTAGGTACAGTCAGTACTGTAATACCTGGATAAATGGGACAGTCAGCACAATAATACCTGGGGGACAGTCACCCCGCACACCTGGATAAAGGGACAGTTAGCACAGTAATAACTAGATAAAAGGGACAGTCAGCACAATAATATCTGGGGGACAGTCAGCACAGTAATACATGGATAAAAGGGACAGTCAGCACTGTAATACCTGGAGAAAAGGGACAGTCACCACCGCACTACCTGGATAAAAGGGACAGTCACCACAGCAATACCTGGATAAAAGTGACAGTCAATACAATAATACCTGGGGGACAGTCAACACAGTAATACATGGATGAAAGGACAGTTAGCACAGTACCTGGGCCGAAAAGGAGTCAGCACAGTGATACCTGGATAAAAGGGACAGTCAGCACAGTAATACCTGGGTAAAGGGAAAGTCAGCACAGTGATACCTGGATAGGGACGGTCAGCACAGTAATGCCTGGATAAAGTGGATAGTCACCACAGTAATGCCTGTGTGTGTTTATGTGTGTATCTGTTAAACGTACATAAATAAGACACTAAGTGCATGCTAATAAAAATTCAATCAACGTCTTCAAAAACAAAAGAAGAACCTCCTTTCATCCATCTTTAATGAAACGTCAGAGCCCTTGAGAGCAAGAGCTTGGAACCATCATCTCAACGCAACGACCAAAGAAACATCTTTATTTCACTTGGCTGAGAAGGCAATTCAGCGGCTTCCTTTACCGTCTGGCAACGTTCTTGCTGGGATGCTGTACAAAGGGAATTTACTTGGAATTGTCTTTACGTGTCAATGGGGAAATATTCTTTTAAGAAAAAGCTTTAAGTAATAATAATAATAATAATAATAATAATAATAATAATAATAATAATAATAAGTATACTATTATTATTATTATTATTATTATTATTATTATTATTATTATTATTATTATACTTTTTTGTAAAACTGGTAATGATACATTTTTGTCCATTGTCAGTATCTATACAGGTTTCGGGAAAGGGTTTACAGCCTCATTAAATCATGAAATCGTTACCGTTTGTGAATAACTGAAAAAGCCCTTTAGATATCAAATAGTTGAGAAATTTGGTTCATAATTCGTTTTTGATCGTTACGTCATGTTTAGTCTCCTCTCTCTCTCTCTCTTTCTCTCTCTCTCTTTCGTCTCACAGCAACACGGGCGATAAATCTATCGGAATTTAGAGATCGATTACACTGCGAAGGAAATAGAAGCTTCTGAAGATTGTTTCCTCCTGCGAGGAGGAAATCCTGCTGAGAAATCGCAGTTATTGAAGGATGAAGACTCCATTATTCTAATCCGGAAGAGTCAAAGATGGATGACTGCCAAAATAAACTGATCTGTTCAGTTCCGCTGAATATAGCTGATGTCTGATATCCGATGCTTTTTGATAACAACTTCATTATTATTATTATTATTATTATTATTATTATTATTATTATTATTATTATTATTATTATTATTATTAAAAGAAAAGCAGAAACCTAAAACTGAAATCGGATTGATAGTGCAATATTTTTTTTTATAAGAAAAATTCTTAAAATATATAAGTTTACCTCTGTTCTTATGATTACAGAATATTCCTTCTATCATTTTCTATGAAAAAAATGGCGTAACATGAGATGAGATGTAAAGATAACAATAAAAAAATGGATGTAATACATAACTCTCTCCTATGGAGCCTCCCATATGAGTTTCTATGTAAAACAGATTAAAGAAAGATCGGAATAAAGTGGAAGTAAGGAGACACAGCCCCTCACTTTCTCCTTGATGTGGAAGGAAGATTTATGAATGGATTAGTTCGGCTTAACGCCAATCCCCTTTCTTGTCCTCCGATGTTTTTAAGCTGTTGGTTTCTGATCTAAAAATATGTCGTATTTGAAGAGATTTTATAGAGTCTAATCTCCTTTCCTTTACTTGGTTCTTTCGAGATAGCACAGATCACAACAGCAAATCTCACTATCATTCTGTCTTTGTGTGTGTGTCTATATATGTATATATATATAGTTATAACATTATATATATATATATATAAATATATATATAATATATATATATATCCCCATATATATATAAACAGGGCGAATATATATAT
Organism: Macrobrachium rosenbergii; assembly: GCF_040412425.1. Lineage (NCBI taxonomy): Eukaryota > Metazoa > Arthropoda > Malacostraca > Decapoda > Palaemonidae > Macrobrachium > Macrobrachium rosenbergii. The sequence goes on along the minus strand of NC_089749.1, from coordinate 3,525,509 downwards.
GGATATATTAAACCCTAACAGTATATATATATATATATATATATATATATAAATATATATATATATATATATTATGCGTATGATATATATGTGACATATATGTATATATATATATATATATATATATATATATATATATGTATATATATATATGTATATATATATATATATGTATATATATATATATATATATATATATATATATATATATATTATATGTATATATATATTTAAAGATGAGTTATTCTTTTACCATTGATAGAGTAATATCCTATCCTTTTTGTAAAAGATCAGCAATCTTATTTAGAATTTGCACAGGATTTTCGTTACTGAAAATTGTGCTAAAAATCCAAAGATCATTATTAAAATGTGAGTGCAGTTTAAGAAGAAACGTGTGAGGGAGAAAGCAAATCAACTTCACATCAAGTAGGCAATATCTGTGTAAGTACTGTATAAACATAAGGACTGCAGCTGAGTGCAGAAAAAACGGTATATTGGTTGCTTGGCGCAGAGACAGACGATAAAGACACTAAAGATGCCAGAAAACATGTGACGCTATTTTAACTGAACTCAATAAAAAACGCATTGTCAGTCACAAGCCTCATGGTTGAAAGTTCCAAACCTTGCCATTCAGAACTTTTCAGACTTCACACTCTAGGGAAATCAGATTCGAAACACTGTTTTGCATTCAAGAAAGGCCTTTAAGTTTAGGGATCTTTTGTGGTATTTGCATGACAACTTTGAATGAATATTCGTACAGAAGCCACTGTCAGGTCGTATGCATGTTTATATATTTTACAAGGTGAGAATGAATGTGAAGGCATCCCATGAAACGTCTCTTCCCAATCTTTAATAATTTTGATCCACAAAAGGCAAGACTCCTTAGTTTGTAGATAGCACAGGTAAACTTATTCAGGCAGGGGATCTGTGACACAGCTGCAAAGCTCCAAGACATGTGAGTGGTTGCAGAAACTTCTAGGACCATAAATAGTTCCAGTTTTCTTTAGATTCTCGGAAAACAGCTGACTTATGGTTGCTCTGACAACTTCTAAATTTGACGAAAGTTTGGACTATGCCTCAATATAGATGGGGCTAAACTTAAATGAAATATATATATGTAAACATAAATAATTATAAAAAGCGGTTGCAAAACGGAAATTCCTTACATGAAATAAGGTAACAGGCAGTATAATTAACCCGTAGTATATAAAATAAATAAATAAATAAATAAATAAATAAATAAATAAATAAATAAATAAATAAATAAATAAATAAATAAATATAAAAAGACAAATAAGCTAAAGAAAGAAAATTGCCCTTTTGCTTAATATCAGCCATAGGAACTCGAACCGATAATTATGGCTTGTTATATGTCAGAGCTTATTACCCATACTCCTTCAAGCGTTTTGTTATTGTTATCTGCCCATGTAACTATAAAACTAGTGAAAATTCAGTATAATTACGTATGAGTAACGGTTTCTGAATAATTATAGTAACCAAAGTTTAGCATCACCGAAGGGCCGTTTATTTGCATAAGTAAAATATCGCAAAATCTACGTTGCTAATTCCCTGAAATGGGATTCGCTGACCTTTCGGTTATTGCATAATCCTATTTCACAGGAACATGAAGGCAATTCGCTCGGCCGCTTTACTTGGGCTCCCCCTTCCAATATAATTTTTGGTGGTTACTTTTTAAGGCTGCTGTTTAAATATTGAAATAAATGTCATTCATTGTAAGTGCGTTGCTATTTCTTGAGTCATTATTATTCGTTGAAATATCGTCATAAGTAAGAGCAGCAGCGCAAAATATAATTTATTTCAGTAAATGAAGCAATAATTGTTTAAAATGATAAAGATATAGCTGTAACGAACAGGCAAAAAGCACAGCAGTATGGAAGGGAAGTTTCTGCGGCTTGAACCTGACATTAAAAAGAAAAAAAAAAATGGCCTTTAAAGTGAATTGCAAATTGTCACGCTTATGAAGCTAAAGAGACAACCTGTCAGGTTCATGGACTCATTTTTGCTTTTACAGGAACTCAAGGAAGGGCCTTTTTTTTTTTTTTTACCTGAGAAACTCCAAAAATACTGAAGCAAAATCTTTCTTGTCATAGGAAATTGGTTCCTTATAAAGTAGATTCCATAACTTTCCTAAGAAGACCATATTTGGGGATCCTTACTACTTAGTTTCAAAAAGCTATCCAACCTATACATTCAGTTAAAGTAGTCAGAATTCTCTGTTTTAACTGAGAAACATTAGTCAACGACATCACCACGCCTGAAAGCTGGTGAAAGTTTGTAACCAACCTGAACAATAGTACAAAGAACATGAGCTACAAGTTTAAATTTCTCTTCTGCAGACACCTTACTTCTCTCTTTGTGAAACAAGTTCTGCTGTACATCTCCTAATATATCGTTTGGTTTGGTTTGTGAGTCCAGAGAGCCTCACTAGGCCCATAACCCTTCAGATCTCACCACACACAATACATGGACGCCTTTGTGTAATAACTCGTTCTAGCATGAGGCTAGGTCGAGGTGAGCCAGCAAGAATACCTTGTCTAGGCCTAGCTCAGTGCTGCTTGGCTTTCCCTGCCTACACAGAATTGCATTGTAAGGTAAACAATGGCAATGACAATGGATATTAAATAACCGAAAACGACCATTCCGGGGCTTAAGACAGAGAAAAGAGGAGTTGGATTGGGTGCACAGCAAGATACAGAGGTTCAGAAAAGTGCAGGAGACTAAGGTCAAGGCACTAAAGATAGAACTGGGATTAAGAAGCAATTACTAGAGAGGTTGGACAACAAGGCTGAAGAAAGGAAGCAGAAATGAAGGTAAAGTAAGAAGCTTAAACACAGATGCTACTGGGGTAGCCGAAGGGACGCTGCAAACACCCTTTGCTAGTTCAGAAGTTAACATTGATCGCTGACAAATATGCGAAAATTGAAATTAATTCCATGACGGGCCTAGTAAGATCATTTTACTGTTTCTTTTTTCATTTATTAAAATGACGAGGCCAGCAATGACATAACTGGAATGGAATTCTCTTGAAAATAAGTAAATGTGGAAGTCGTCTAACAAAAACCTGATTCGATCATCTAGATCGAGATTAGAAGTTCTCATCCGTATCAGTTAATTTTAATGATTCGAGACATTATCTCTATGGAAAATCTTGTCTTGTTTCCCTGCCTTAGTATACAGTACATTAGTGCCCACTGGCTATCAAGCAAATAGCCTAGCCTAGCCTAGTCTGTAACTTATGGTTATCAAGAATATAACCAATCTGAAATATTGCTCAGGCCTGATGGTCTATCTATAATTACCTAGACTCATTTGTACCACAGTTTCATTGGTAGCTAGGCCTTAGTTGTCTATAGAATAAAGACAGCTTTAAAAATAGATTATAACAGTTGTGAGAATTTCTTATCAATTACATCGTCCTGAAAAGTCACAGTTCTCACCATACAAATTGAGACTACGCTTATCCTTATACACAAATGACCACTAACGATATAACATTATATTTTATGGTATTCAAAGGATCATATGAATAATATATATATATATATATATATATATATATAATATATATATATATATATATATATAAATATATATATATATATATATATATAATATATATATATATATATATATATATATATATATATATATATATATATATATACATATGGGGACAAAAAGATAGGGAACTGAATGAAATAAAGATTGTTGATGTAATTTCGAATTCACTCAATATTTTGTTCATTTACTCATGAAAACAAAATGTAAATACGTACCAATAACAGTTGCACGAGTCAGGCGCGCTTTTGGTTTTATATAACAAAATACTGAAAGTACAATTTCGGATACAAGTTGTATATACGAAACCTTATAACAATAAAAGCCCTGATGGGGTCATCACATCGAGCCTTGACCTGATAGGAATAGATATAATTCATTTGAATGTTTTATAAAACAGTTCCCCGTAAACATTCAATTATCCACTGAAACTAAACCCTCCGCTTAGCGGTTGAATAATAACCAATTAAATTACGCTAGAAATTACCGAACTTCAGCAAGGTGGTCGTTACCCGTAATATGCATGAGAATTTCAGAATACAATTACATCTTCCGCAATTGTTGGCCGTTCAGCGAAAGGCGCCGAGTTTTCAGTTCTAAAATTGATGTTATCTGTTTCCTGAATGCTCTTGTTTCAATTGAATGTAAATGATAATGGAATGAAGAAAGTCAAATATAAATGTGTTTAGTTAACTGAAAAACTGTTAACACATTCATTTATACACATATACTCATATATATATATATATATATATATATATATATATATATATATATATATATCTATATATATATATATATATATATATATATATATATATATATATATATATATATATATATATATATATGATATATATATGTATATATATATTTATATTTATATACTGTGTGTCTGTGTGTCTGTCTGTGTACACACGCCAGTGAATTTCTAATTACATTGATTAGTAACCTCATTTTCTCTGTTTACGTACACATATTATGACACGTACACCATGCATATAAGTACGCATATATATATATATATATATATATATATATATATATATATATATATATATATATATGTATATATTATACATATATATATATATATACATAAATATATATATATATATATATATATATATATATATATATATATATATATATATATATATATATATATATGTACATATGTATGTGTGAAATATGTATATATATATATATATACATATAGTATATATATAAAGATATATATATATAAATATATATATATATATGAATATCTTTACTGTAACAACCATATATTTAAGATAAAAAGGCTCATAAAACGCTTTATGAACTTTGCAGCCATATGTTTTCTTCTGTGCCCTTTATAAAATATGGACAGATGATAGATACATAGAAGATATATAAAACATATGTAGGCGTATATGCCAACGACGCTTACTGCCACACCTACATATGTTTTGTATAAGATACCTTTGTATCTATCGTGCTCTATTTTACCAGCGAACAGGGGCACAGAAGGAAGTGCCTGAAACATATGGCTGAAATGTTCATACAGTGTTTTATGGGTCTCTTGAGAAAGAGAGAGAGAGAACGTTAAAACTTACGATACCCAAATGGTAGTGAATTTTTAAGTAGATTAATTAGATGAATTACACACACACACACACACACACACAGAGAGAGAGAGAGAGAGAGAGAGAGAGAGAGAGAGAGAGAGAGAGATTTATGTCGACTAAGATCATCCTTGTTTACCATCAAATATTTTATGTCTTCTCTGTGCACCTTTTCGAATGCTATAAATTATTTTGCTTTGGTGGTCCGTTTAGCTTTCAGCACCGAACTTCCTCATTTTCCTTTAAGACCATCTCTAAATAGCTCTAAGAAGGCCCACTTCATTCAACTCGAGTAACTGATGTGATATATGAAATGGCTTAGTAAAAAGCACAGACTTTTTCTATGTTATCCTCATTGCGGAAACCCAGCTGAGGTCACTGGAGGCTCAACCAGCTGCAACTGGGCAGTTGAATGTTGTATAAACTATCAGCTAAGTTTAGTCAGATGAGCGTAAAAAAACATTTAGTGTAAACCGAATGTTTCCTCAACTATGAATAGGTCTTATACTTGGAAACGCCAATCAAGCATTTAGTTTGAACCCAATGCTCCATAATTTATGGATTAGAGTTAGGTTAGGAAACCTAACTGAAAAATGGATTTAAGCATTTAGATTACACACATGAATAAAAAAACACTAGGGATACATTTACCTAAAGTGGAAAGTACTGTAAGAATCTAGATGAATCAGCATGAAAGGGAGAGTGTTCATTTCTTATTAGTATTCCTGAGAAAAGAAAGGGGAATGTTTGACGAAATTCTGTCAGTATTTTCAAATGTTTTTGTTATCTTTGATAACTGAAAGAGACTTCCGAGGAGCTTCTGTTTCTTTTTTGGAAGGTTATTGATTATTCCAAATAAAAAGGCGTTAATAACCTGGGAGGCTTTTTTTCATTGTATATGTATATGTTGTATATATACATATATATATATATATATATATATATATATATATATATATATATATATATATATATATATATATATTTATATATATATATATATATATATATATATATATATATATATATATATACATATATATATATATTAAAATTTTTAACAATTTGTGCTGCTGCAATGTCAAGCAAACAGAAACGCTTATGCATACGAGTATAACTGAATCAAATGATGCTGTGATCAGTAGGTAACTTTGCCTCAAGCAGGTGAATTTTTTATCAAGTCTTTTCCGAAGAATTTGAATTTTTCACAATAAATCTATTCAAATCTTTCACTTTCAATAATTGCAAAAATAATGAATTTACATTTCGTGAGAATAACAAATCATTGGAAAGAACACACATAGTCGATAAAAATTTTACGTTCTAAAAGATACTATTCCTCCGAGTTATGTAGGATTTGTATGTGCTTGCAAAAATCCTAAACAAACTGTTTGGAAATACAAATATATGTGATGTATGTATGTATGTATGTATG
>NC_089749.1:3510383-3518388 GCF_040412425.1 Macrobrachium rosenbergii | reverse complement strand
AAATACAAACACAAAACAAAGCCATTACAACACCTTCTAAAAACATACAAACATCTCACACGTCTCGAACTCTCGCCCTACCCGCGCAACAACTTCTCGCTGCTGGGAAGAAAGGGTCGGGTATGATACATGAAACATACGCTATCGGGGTCTAAGCGATGTCAGGCAGGGCAGCCGATCGAGACTACAGGTCTACCCAAAGCCAAATCAAAAGTCCTTCAAAAGAAGGCATCGTGCTTACCCCATACAAAATGGGAAAAAAATAAAAAAAAGAAGAATATATATATATATATATATATATATATATATATATATATATATATATATATATATATATATACATATATATACATATATACATATATACTGTATATATATATATATATATATATATATATATATATATATATATATATATATATATATATATAAATATATACTGTATATAATATATATATATACATATATATATATATATATATATATATATATATATATATATATATATATATATATATATATATATATATATATATATATATATATATATATCGAAAGACGGAGAGAGAGAGAGAGAGAGAGAGAGAGAGAGAGAGAGAGAGATAATTTTACTATGCTCGTTAATGCCTGTATATATTAAAAGCGTAACAGGGAAATTAAACAAAACAAAGCCAGTTAAACCCCTCAAAAACCAAGTGGTCAAGCCATAATGAGATCGGTATTCATGAACTGTTAACATTTTCCGTAATCTTTCCATGAAACTGTCACCATTTTAATAAATTTTATAAACGAGGTTTCATAATGATAACATCAGCTTTTATATTTTTGGTCCCTGAAAGTGAGTAGTTTTGTTTATTGCCGATGAATTTAAATATAATTTTCAGATGTGATTTCATAAAGTTAATGTGTGCACGTTTACTATTAGCAATGAATGGAAATAATCATAAAATTATTAATATTTTATCAAAATGAAGGACGCTATATTTTGAGGATTTTTTTATATGTATGGTTACAATGATTATCATATTCATCCCCAACTTCAACACATTTTACATTATCATGACTACCGCTTCTGTTCATGAACGGCATGTAGACTAATAATGCATTATATTCCTCTATTAAAAAATCTGAAAAAAGTTAATTGTTATTAAACAGATCATTCATTTGAAGGATTTTAAAGGAAACTAATGGAGACAGGTACTGACATATGATGAACATTTGCCGTGGATAATACAATTTAAACGAGATCTAAAAGGGCTCTAATTATCTCAGCTCGGCTATACTAATTACACTAAATAGAAAGTATTATTCCGTTCATCTTACTCATCATTAAATAAATGATTCCCTACCAATGAACAAACGATTCACTGTACTTCCTGTTTGACAAAACGCAATAAGTAGCCTATCCATTTATTAATTAATCGGAATTCCACTGTTAGACCTGCCGTCGCACAGCCAGGGGTTAGACTATCACTACTGGCGCCATTACAAGTAGCGGAATGTACTGAGGTTTACTCTGCCCCCAGCCTCGGGAAAGAACACAGCGTCCCAACGATCCAGGATTTCCTTGTCGATACTGTCCTCTATTAACAACCTTTTGGGTAGTGTGGGTATGGGTAAAACATCGGCCTGATCAAAATAAAAACGCAAAAATATGACTATCTATGAAGTATTTTGACTGCTATGAAGTTATTTGGCCTGCATTTGGGTGTACAGCTAGCAAGATTATTAACATTGTTAAAGGTATATTTTAATACCTTGGTTAAAAGATGTTATGAAATTACACATACACATACATACATACATACATACATACATACATACATACATACATACATACATACATACATACATAAGTATCATGCATATCTGTGGTAGCGAAATTTCACTATGCAGTGATTCTTTAGCCTCCATTTATCCGTCTCCAGCTATACTGCCTGCTTTCTAATTCCTCTGATCCTCGGTATCACTTCTGTTGTTGCCCCGAAAAACCACCTGCCTTTCCGATGATGGTGCGCACCTAGAGCATCTTTCATCTCGGCAGCACCATTTGCCTTGGAGAGGACCCGACCTTTGTCAGGATTTCGTCTCGGCGAATGCTTGCTCGTGGACTTGCGTGGCAGACCTCACGGGGCCTTCGGTCTCAGGAATAGGTCTTGGATTGTCTCTCTCTTCATGGGAATAATAATAATAATAATAATAATAATAATAATAATAATAATAATAATAATAATAATAATAATTCCTGCAACTGATGAATGATTTATTTGGACTTGCATTGTTTATTTTCTTCTTCTTCTTCTTCTTCTTCTTCTTCTTCTTCTTCTTCTTCTTCTTCTTCTTATTTCATGCTAAATAATGAATAGTTATTTTTTCAGGATATGTTATCAATGAATTTTGATTAAATCAAGATGACGAAACAAGGCTTGCATGACAGTGACGCTACTGATTAGTCAAGTTATTGTAAATAATGAGGAATCTCCTAAAAAGACGTAAGTTACGAGATTATTCAAGGGCACTTTTTCAACAAAAGTAGGAAGCTTAGGGAGAGAAAAAAAAATATTTGGTAAAACAAGTTGGAAGAGGCTAAAGGCCATCTGTCGAGACTCCGGGTTTCCCAAGTGTACTCCTGCAAATAATTCTTTAGGTGATTTTTCAGTATCTTTTCTGCATCCACATTCCCAACCTATTATTTCATTATGTTTTGATATATGTTTTCATCTTTCATTTAAGTTTATCTTGTCTGATTTTGAGACCTCTGTAATTCTAGTTTCTTGGTTTTCTACTTACAAACACACTAACACGACACATACATACATACATACACACCATTTTTCTACTCCCAGTACTGCACATTTTCGCCGACTCAAAAATAACGACTCGCTCAGTTGCCAAGGTCATTTTTTATTCAAGTGTTATAAAGGACCTACTCACAAAGATCCGTCTAGGGGAGAAATAGTTCCTCAAAAGAGAGGATGAACAGTAAGCTCATTCATCTTCTCCTCTACAGGGATTGAGGCAGGTCAGGGAATCCGTTTTTCATCAGCCAACCAAGGTCAAAGGGCCCTGTGTCAGATCTATGAAATCCGAGGGAGAACGTTCTAATCGGTATCATCACCAACCTGTCTCTTGAAGTTGTATTTCACTTTGATCTTTTGGTGGGGTCTGTATGATATTATGGGCGATGTTGTTGCTTTTGCTGTTGATGATATTGTGTATCAAGGTGGGCCTTTTTCCAACACTGGATCTTGGTCCTTGAGCAGTGGACAATTCATAGCCAAGGAATGCGGTGTTTACGACTTAATATTTTTCTGAAGTTTCAGTGTCTTCTCTGATTATAAACTTTATTCTAGGCATACTATTTCCACTTGGTCATCTTTAATGATTTCCTTACGTTGTCGTATTCAGTAAATTCCATGGGAGATAATTTCAGCATACTCTCAGTATTTTATATTTCAGTGGTTTTCAGTTTCTCTGTTTTCATTTATAATTGTAGTTTTAGCGATCATATTTCCATATATTCTTTTTCTACTATTTGTATAAAAAGTTCCATACGGTAAATTCTACAGTTGTAAGAATCAAAAGATTTTAATCATTTGTTGAGATTCCACTGTCCACTGCAGTTGTAACTGCTTTCATATTTTATCAGATATTTTATTATGATAAGTTAGTAAGCTGTATAAATATATTAATTCAAAAGTTTTATAAAATAAACTGTGATTTCTTTATATTTCCTTTATGAATAACTCCTTTGTCATACCAATTACGTTACCAAAGTCATGAAAACTGAGAAAGAGATCACGTTCTCTTGCAAACGGAATTCCTGAAATATTTATCAATATAAGAATAAGATACATTTCGTAAATTGACAGTGCTGTGAATTACCCCTCATAAATGACATCTGGCGTGATCAATTCAAACAAGTAAAAAATGCGCCGAGGCTTCTTGGCGCAATAAAGTCTTCTGTACAGCGTATAATTCTGTAGGAAACTCTCAGCCACGGCCCAAGAAACTCTCAGCTGCGGCCCATGAAACTTTCAGGCCCGGCCCGGTGGTGGCCTGCGTTGTTGGCACCTATAGCGGTGCAGGTGCACGATCATGCTGACTTTAACCTTAAATAAAATAAAAACTACTGAGGCTAGAGGGCTGCAATTTGGTATGTTTGATGATAGGAGGGTGGATGATCAATAAGCCAATTTGCAGTCCTCTAGCCTCAATAACTAAAGTCATGTCAAAAAAACAGTTTACCACATGTTATTCGAACCAGTCCACAGACATCTGTCGAAAGAATTAAACATGATAGAAAACTCCCAAAAATATATGAAATGCAAAACACAATAATGGAAAGTGTAAAATGCATAGCCAAGATATGGCAAACGTAACATAACAAAATAATAATATAAAAAGAGGTATGAATATTCATATTAAATCTCCCACACCAGTTCAAAAGTTCATAATGATTAGAAAATCATGGTAAAAATCACAAGTTCAATTTCCTCCCATAAAAACAGAGATTTCAAACTCTACCTTATCTGCCGTTTCAAAGCCTGGATCCTCTCCAAAGCTACGTCTAGACAACTGCAGTTCTATCACGTTAATGAACGATCAAACTCACTTTTAGGGCAGATTTTGGCATAATCTAGATCAAATTAACGCACGTACTCACGAATATACATAACACTTCGGAGATCACCTGACTGCCAATATTGCTGAGGTTCTCACGCAGATAGCTGAGGAATCAAACTATTTGCTGAATACAAAGATTTTACATCGAGTCTCTCGCCCTAGTTCACTCTGACTCCAAACCTTCCTTCATCACACCTTAAAGCATTGAAGCTATGAAATGCATATATGTGTCCTTTAAAATTGTAGCAGCCATATTTTCTGAAATAGAGCTCGGCCACCACATAAGAGCGTCTCGCTCTCCTTAACGGCAAACTAAAACAAAAGCATATGTATAAAACCTAACAAAATAGAGCTATGCTCAATTAGCAATGTCTACTGCACTGCAGCTTTAAGGACTGCTCTCATGACGCACTTCCAAAGTCACTGTGGTTGTGTTCTTAGAGCCTTTACATGTAATCTTACAAACACGAATAAGCTTTACTACTCCCACAACAAGAATTATCAGTAAAATAGCTATTAAGACAATTAAAATGGTCGGCATAATATATTCCTGATACTGGAACATCACGGAATCGTCAATGTCTTCCAACGGTGGAACCGTCATTGGCACCTTGGTTGTAGGTACCGCCACTACCAAATGCTCGTTATGCGTATGACGCATAATTATCTTCTCGGAACTGTTGAATACAGCACGGCTAAGTACGAGAAAGTCCGTAGACATCACACGGCATGCAGCAGCAAACAGCTTGGATCCTTGAAGAACGAATGACGTCGACTTGTTGCTCTGGCACATCATTGTAACTGCATACTCCTTGCAAAACACGGCAGGAAGGGTGCTGGTGGACTCAATGTGGTAATCTCGCAGGAACTGTCTAAAGTCACATTCTGTCGGAGTCTGTCCATGAACTAATGATAACTCACAACCACCCACAGACACAACTCGCAACTGGAAAATACTACTGTCACACACACTTCTCTCTAACTAAAGTACAACTTGTCTTATAATCAACTCCCGAACCTTGACATTGATCTCCCAAAATGAACATGGTCTCTAATCTATCCCATGTCACTACTGAGTCTCCCAAAAACACTCGAAAAAGGTCTAATAACAAAAAGGTTTCATGTTACTGAACCAAAGACTACTAATGCAAAAGTCAAACACTCTGAATGTGAACTAATTCCAAGTGTGTATCTCAGAATAGTCATAGTCAACTCACTACTAAGCACACAACAACTCTACGGAACTCACTCATAAAAAAAATACCATCCAACAGAAAAAAAAATACTCGAGAATCCTATCGAAACACTAAAAGGTATCATATCTCGTAAAAGACATGAAAGTTCTACTCCGGTTAGCAAATATTTCACAACAAAATAGCAATTGACGTAATGGCAATCGCTCCCATGATCTGAACAACTACAATTACTCACAATACAGCTCCCTTCATTTTTAAAAAAAAGAAACTGAGACAAAAAAAATCCAAATACTCAAATACGATCTCCCAACCCGAAAAAAAAGATCAGACTTGTTCGGTCCGATATACCAAGTACCTCCCCCCCAAAAAAATCCTAAACAACACACATATTGCGTCAGATGATGAAACACATCATAACACAATAACACACTAACACACTACCACACGGGTCAAATCTCGTATGAAATTAGCCCATGTCTCAACTCCTAAAATCATTCGAAAACAAATGATTAAGAACTTCAACATCTAAAATGGACAAGAGACAAAAAAAAAATAAAAAAAATATCATATATATACAAACACTAACCCATTTATCCCTCTAACTATATACAAACGTTCCACTACATGACTATATACAAATGTTCCATTACACCCCAACTTTCTTCAACTTCGAAATATGGGTCAATTTCGTCACTCCAGTATTTACATCTTTAACTACAAATCTATTTCCTCTTTTGATCTCTACAATCTCAAAAGGTCCGTGGAACTTCGGACTTAATTTATAATTCAGATCATTCCGAACATTCACTTTAACAAACACTCTATCACCCATCGAAAAAGCTACTCCCCTCGATTTCGCGTTACTTTTCTCTACCATTGCACGCGAACTAAGGTCAAGTTCTTTACTGATACGTGCAAATCTTTCTCTCGCTGTATTTATCAACGAAGTGACCGTAACATCACCCTGAACTCGCTCTGGTAACAAATCAAAAGGTACTTTCAACTTGTACCCATACAAAGCTTCTGCTGGAGATATCTTAATTGTGTCATTCATCATAGTATTGATACTATATCGCACTTCATCCAAAGATCTGTCCCAATGTGTATCGGAATCACCCACCGTCATGCGCAAAGCTTCGATTACTTTCCGATTCGCCCTCTCACATAACCCATTCGCTTCAGGTCTATACGGGATTATAGATACTTTCTTTATTCCCAGTAAATTGGCAAGACCGTCTAAAGTCTTATTAATAAACTCCCTACCATTGTCTGTGATCAGACATTCAGGAACACCATATCGACAAATTATCCCTTAAAGAACGCTATAGCAACTTCCTCAGCTGATTTGTACTTCAGTGGGAAAATCTCGACAAAGCGAGTCAACTCATCAACAACTACTAATAAATGTCTATAACCATAAGCGGACTCTGAGAAGTTACCCAGAATATCCATATGCACTCTCTGAAACGGCCTATGTGGTATGGGATATGAACCCAAACGACACGACACTGTCGCCGCTGGCTTATTCGCATTGCAAATAGCGCACTTCTTCACAAAGGCTTCTACTGCGGAAAACATATTTTTCCAAAAGAACTTTGACCTGACGTTTTCATACGTCTTGTCTACACCCAAATGAGGAGAACCAAATTTACAATGTACAATGTCTAGAACTTGTGGTACTAGACTCTCTGGCACGATGATTTGTGTAATCTCACCCATGCTTCGAGTACTTCATAAGTTATACTTAACTTTCCTCACCAATAAATTATTCTCCAACTCTAGACCAGAAAAAGGCAACTTATACCCTTTCTTTGGTGAAACTCCCTAAGAAATGCCTTAGCATCTGACAACAATTTATCTTCATCTTGCTTTTGTTCAAGCAAGCCTATGTCCCAAGTGACATTTTCACCCGTAATATAACACACTGCGTTACTCTCACTATCACGAATAACAATCTCTCCCGAGACTGCCGACTCACTATGAAACTCGCTATCTTAAGACTGAGTGGTAACCACTCTTGACGCTCATGGCCCAGTCGCCTTGGGTATCAACGTTATCAATTAGTCTATTAGTAATCTCCCTCTTTCGCCATCATTAAAGACATGGGACACTGCTCGCTGCCATTAAAATCATGAGGTACTGCTGCCACCATTTAATCCTGTTACAAGAACAGAATTAACACT